>NW_021605262.1:4909763-5053842 GCF_004785775.1 Grammomys surdaster | reverse complement strand
AATGGTAGACAGCTTCTCTATCTCTGTCCTCTGTCCCCCCTCCCCCCAGAGTGTGCCCCCCCTCTGTGTGTGTGTGTGTGTGTGTGTGTATGTGTGGTAGAGCAGGGGTTGAGACACGGTCTCTCTACATAGCATTGGCTGTCCTGGAGCTATGTAGACCAGGCTGGTCACAGAGATCACACTGCTTCTCGGGAGTGCTGAGATTAATGGTAGACAGATTATATAGCACAGTACAAAGAGTTTTAATTAGCTAGAAAAAAAAGAAAACAAAAATTTCATTCGTATATTTAATAAGCATTGTGCTGAGCTGACAAGAAATAACGATTAGTATATAGGCAAAGCAAGATTTATCCAAAGCATTATCTTTAGTTACCTCTGAATATAGTCAAAGCAGCTCTGAGAGGATTATGCATAACTATATAATATTCAAGAGACACAGAGTGACTGAAAATCAGACAAAGCCTTGCACCTTAAAAGACAGGAAAAATGACAAAATAAACCAACACAAAGAGAAGATTTTCTTTTTCTTTTTCTTTCTTTTTTTTGTTTTGTTTTTCGAGACAGGGTTTCTCTGTGTAGCCCTGGCTGTCCTGGAACTCACTCTGTAGACCAGGCTGGCCTCGAACTCAGAAATCCGCCTACCTCTGCCTTCCAAGTGCTGGGATTAAAGGTGTACAAAACAGAAAGACATTGTGCTCTGCCTAAACATGATTTTCAGTTCAGATGTTCTAACACCTCTGCTTTCAGACACAGTATAGTAAGAACTAAGTCTACCCTCCTATCTGAATACTAAAATATCAGACAAAGTAGATGGAACAGTGCTTTTCCAGACACAAGACAGAGGAAAACAAAGGATAATGACACCGGAGAGAGTAAACAAGGACAGCCATGGTCCTCAGTGTCCTTCTACCTCAGTTTCTATACTCTGGGGGAGGAAGGCTCAGGCAGAGCTCAAGAAGAGCCTCACTAAGCCAGGGAAATGCTAGTCCAGACAGGCTGAGAAAAACAGAAGGCACAGGATGCCAAAGCCACCTGAAAGAAGACAGGAGACATGAGTCCCTCAGCATGAAGCTGCCTACTATGACAGAGGCCCCATCTTCAAGGCCTGCACAGGGTAAGCCCAGTATCCATCTCACCTGCCAGAGGGGTTTGCTCCACAGGCGTTTGGCTTTGCTAGGACTGTTAGTAAAAAGCACACGGAGCAAATGATTTAAGTAAAATAAATTATTCCGTCTAGAGTTTTGATGTCTAGAGGCTGAGAAGAAGCATGGGCAAGGCTGACTCTCATGAAGATAAGGAGACTCCACCCTGATGGCTTTGACCCTTGTCCTGTAGGAGCATCATCTGATGACCCGTTGGGTTCTCCAATGTGCATTTGTATCCTAGTTCACATTGCATAAGGCTCAACCTAACGACATTATCTGACTGTTACAAAGACTCTATTTTCAAATACAGTCTGACTCTCAGGTACCGGGCATCAGGATTTCAACTAAGGAGTGAGTGAAGATCTAATTCAGCCCCCAATAGCAGAGGCACGAAACTGTTGCTAGGATGAATGCTATCTGATCCCACTTTGGAGGGCTTCAAAGCAAAAGCAGAAAGAGCCAAACTATCTCTGCACAGCTTAAGCCCAGAGCAAAGCTTTGGATGTTTATAGAAAGATGCCAGTACCTTACCCAACACAGTCTACATTGCCTGAGAGTCAGCCAGAAGCTGGCAAGCTACAAAGAAGCAGGAAAATGTGACTCAGAATGTATCTCTGAATGACACAAATTCCACAGACAATGACATCAAAACAATGTGACCACATTTCAAAACACCAGAGGATAGAGGCTTAGGAGGCACGTAGAAACACGGGATTTTAGGGCTAAAACTAAGTTTGGGGTGGGATGTGGTGGACACAAAACAGATGTTCCAGAGAGTAGCGTTGATGGCCTGGAAGTTACAATGAAGGAATCTATCCAAAAAATGACACAGGAAAAGGAGGTGGGAAAACGAGAATTTAGTAGGAAGAGTGGGAAATTCTGAGCATCCTGAGTCTGTTGTACATAGATGTTTACTCTAAATTGAAACATTCTCTCCAGAGCTAAGGAAACATACAAGGTATAGGGAAACCAGTAAGATTCACAAGACCCCCTCTTAAATAATAATATCAGCCAATAAGGGCTGAGGAGAGAAAACTATGTTAAATAAGATTTCCAAAGACTGGAAATATATAAACATTCGAAGAAATAATAGCCTGCTTATTCAGAGATTTGTGATCTTCAACAAACATCATGCATAAGAAACAAGAAAAGGACAGACTGATACACCATGAGTACCTGTATGTATGTATGCATGTCTGTCTGTCCGTATGTATGTATGCATGTCTGTCTGTCCGTATGTATGCATGTCTGGCTGTATGTATGTATGTATGTATGTATGTATGTGTTTTTTGAGACAGTTGACAGGTTCTCTCTATGTAGTTCTGTCTGACCTAGAACTCTCTATGTAGACCAGAACAGATACCAGATACCGAGGGCATCATGATTACAAGCGGGAATCAGAGCCCTCACTGAAAGACTGGAAGTGGGTATCATTTTCATAGCCCACCTCCACCAGCCAGGACCCACATTCCAAAGTTCAACAGCTTTCCAAAACAATGCCACTAGCCAGAGAACAAGTGTTCAAACATGAACCTGTGGGGGGACATGTTATGTCCAAACCTCATAGGCATGGCATGATTTTCCCTGCTGACTTCCTGTCTGGGAAAGGTCTGATAAGTGGCACAAGAGCTATAAGTCAGAGCTGGATTTACAGGCACAAGCCTCTGTCTGCTACACTGCTTTGCAAGTTCTTTGGGATGGTGACTATCAGGCAAGTGTCACTGCTAGAACCCTGTACTGGCTGGTTTTGTGTGTTAACTTGACACAAGCTGGAGTTTTCACAGAGAAAGGAGCCTCCCTTGAGGAAATGACTCCATGAGATCCAGCTGTAAGACATTTTCTCAATTAGTGAACAAGAGTGGGGGGCCCATTGTGGGTGGTACCATCCCTGGACGGTGGTCCTGTGTTCTACAAGAAAGCAAGCTGAGCAAGCCAAGGGAAGCAAGCCAGTAACATCTCTCCATGGCCTCTGCATCAGCTCCTGCTTCCTGACCTGCTTGAGTTCCAGTCTTGACTTCCTTTGGTGATGAACAGGAATGTGGAAGTGTAAGCTGAATAAACACTTTCCTCCCCAATTTGCTTCTTGGTCATGATGTTTTGTGTAGGAATAGAAACCCTGACTAAGACAAACTCCAAAGCTAGAAGCATCAGGAGGCTACCGGAACACTTCAGAAAGGGTACTCTGTGTACCAGGAGGCAGAAAAATGAATAGCCATAGTCTATGCTCTGGGACCTGCTAGATGGTTCTCTTCCTACCCAGCCCAGCCTTGTGTCTAAACACTTCAAAGGACCTGATGGTACGTGGCCATACTTATCTACATTCACCTGAGAACCTGTGGTGTTATTTGATGTTTTTATCAGGAGTCAAACGTTCCTAGAATAGCTAGTCCCAGGGTGGGAACTTGGACCCTCTGTCTTCAGTGAAAGCCCCTGGCCCTTTCCTTCTCTAAGGTTGAGCTGACCCATATTATTCCAGTAGTAATTGAAAGGTGGATCTTCTGTAAAGCTTCAGAATCCACTATGGTATTCAGAACAGAATCACATGTTCTTTCTCCAATGTCCTCCTGGGTTTTACCTACACTGAAGTAGCACCAGCAACTTATAGTACTGATGAGATATCACCCATAGCCCCTAGCCTGAGGAATGGCACTAAACCGAGGCCTAAGGGTCCTGGGAAGGAGAGCACACTTACTTAGAAATAAATGCCTCATTATGTCAGGAGGCATTCAGTGATGGGGCCTGCCCAAGGGGGCCAGTAGCTGCCTGGTAGGCAGGTCACCTGACACCTAAGCCTTCTCCAAGAAGTTCCAGGTACAGTGTTCATCTACAAGTTCCTGGAGACAAATGGCAAGTCTTAACATGACCTCTGTGACCCAGGCATGGTAGAAGACCTCAACAAGAGAGATCAAGGAAGGAAGGTTTGAATTCCTGCTAGTCACTGACCATCCAGAGCCCCCACGCCTGCACCAGTGTCCAGATATGACTGGGTTAGCACTGGGGCAAGGTGGGACAATATCAGCTTCCTGCACGTCCTTGTTAATAGTTGCCTTGGTCTATCCTTACAATCAATCTGTTGGCTGGAAAGTGCCATAATTATACCTATTACCAAACCACAAAGTGAGGAACCTGCCCAGTGTTTCACAACCTAACAGCCCTAAGCCAGACCCCACCCTGACTGTGCACTAGGGTGGAACCTTGACTGTACACAAATGCTTACAGCTGTGTGGAACCTTGCTGACACAAGGTCCCTAAGTCTGGTTTCAAGGACAGCCAAATCAGGGAGTCCCTAGGTAAAAGGAGCCCTGGTCTCTCACTCCTGCATCCTCAATTCTAGATACCTGAGAAGGGATATAGACATATGCCACCATAGTCTATTGAGCGTCATGTGCTGGGAAGGAAAGTTGTGGGAGCAATGTCCAGAACCTCTCAAATCTTCTGGGATGGCTCCCTTTTAAAAAGCCCTACTATCATATATATGAGATTTACTTGGAACCTTAGGAATACTGGGGACCTTGCTCAAAATCACCCATATGGAGTACTATTAGGTCTCTCAGGCCACAGTTGCACCAAGAGGTAAAAAACACTCTTAGCCCTCAGTTAACTGGAGGCTTAGAATGTTCTGGAGCATTGACTATGCTCCACAGGCACTCCTGGGATATACCCCCAGTTACCATACATGGCATGCTTGGGTTTCCATGGCTATGAGTCACTGAACTGAACATGACTAGGGTCTTGCCTGGATGGCTGCCTGAGACCCAGTCCAGATAGTTCCTCCATGGGGAAGGCTTACCCATCTCTGTCTGGCTACTGAGCAGGCCTGGTATCTCCCTGAACACGTAATGCTACATCCCGCTTACAGCAGCCACTCCTGTCCTGAGGAGAGCTAACCATTTCAAGCTTGGAAGCTTGTTGCGGATGGATGGAGCCCACCTCCTCAAGATCCATTCTAGGAGGTCTCTACTGTCCTCTCAGGTAGGGTGGGACCAAGGGCAAGTGTCAGAGTCCTTGAGTGCTGGAGCAGATTAAGTCTGATGAGAACAAGAACACACATGTGCACTGTCTCATATGACAATCTGGACAAAAGCCCTGCTCAGGGACCTTCCAGTCTTCTCACTTGGTTCAGAATCCACCAGATTCCTCCACCCACAGAGGCCAGGCAGCTCTGTTCCACTTTATCCCTATCCTGTCTTTGCCAGGACCCACCTTCCTATCCCACAGGACTGAGCCATGCTACTCACTCTTCTCAGTGGCTCTGTCTGACATAAGGTATGGAGGGCCTAGAGCTGTCAGACATAGGCACTTAAGAACAAACACAAGATGCAAATTGATCTATTTTGCCAGGAAGTAAAGAGAAGAGAATTTCACTACCCTAAGGACAGTCTCCTACCCGAGTCCTGTCAGTTAAGACTCAACCTCACCTCGGACACATTCACACAGGATCATATGTCACAGGGACTTAGTAAGAACCACATGGTGGCCAGCTGTGTGTGAGTTCTGTCTTATGTTAATCACCAGAACCTTATAACTCTAAGCTATGAGATTGGTGGTGTTGTAGAGTTACAAAGTCTGACCTTTTTGGGAAGATGAGGCTAAGCTTAGTTGCAAGCCCTGAAGATGATACACCCCACAGGTGCTACTCTGGTCCTGAAATCCCACCAGATGGAATCTTGAATTTGGGGCTGAGGACATTCATATGAAGAAAATAACACTTGGGCTTCTAGGTCCCAGTTGAGCAAATGTAGAGCAGCAGAGCTAGCTCATCACCTTCTGTGGAAGGCATACACACACACACACACACACACACACACACGCCAAAGCAGGTACTGTATGTACTTATATGAATATTTAGGGACAAGTGGAAGGAGAAGGCTGTCCCATACAGTCTTTCAGGTGGACCCTAGGCATACCCTAACATTGAGGGAATACTATGGGAACCACCTTTCAGAACCTATCCCCAAGCATTTATTGAGGTTGTGTAGATGGCCGGCTGTGTGGGCCTGGAAACAGATGGTCCATGGTCAGCTGAAGTAGTCTTCTAATCAAAGGATGGCCAGGGAACCAATGAGAAAGTTATATGCTGATAGGTCTTTTCTTGGATGTCTGATCTGGCTTGATCCAGGCACAGAGTGTGCTCAATATCCTGCTAGTGCATCAAGGATCCTCAAGACTAGTGGCCTTACTATCACCTCAGGGGGTGGGAGGTAAGACATATAGGCCCACAGGATCTCTGACCACATAGCCACAGTGCCATTATGCTCCTCCATCCACCACAGCCTTTTGGAGCAAAAAGACCCACTGGCCTGGGGAGTCCTACTCTTGGACTCAAGTCTAGCCAGTCTCCTTTTGCAAACCAGGAGTTTTCTGAAGAAGTGGGAGTGTCTGGGAGAGAGGCTGTGCACAGAAGGAAATCTTGGCCTGAGCCTACTCATGTTTCCACTGAGGAGCTTCCAAAGCCTGCCTCCTCTGCTCTGGTCATCTAGACGTTCTTAACGCGGCTTTCCAGGTGCACTCTGAGCCCCAGATCTGACTGCAAAGTGCTTTGTGGCTCAGCCTGGCTGTCTCTGAGCATCCACCCTCCTGCTTGCTGAGCCTGCTGGTATCCCACTGACCCAGCCTGTGGTCAGCAAGTGGTCAGATTCTTCAGTTCTAGTTTCCACTGGCAAATGAGTCAGGAGTCTAGGATAACTGTTACTCTCTCATACAGGGAAGTCCAAATACTCTAATAATAAACACTCTTAGATTAACAAGAGACCAGGCACACACCTGTAACTTCCACACTTAGGAGGCTGAAGCAGGAGTATCATGAATTTGAGATTACCTGGGGCTATGTAAAAAGAAACCAAAATTAAATAAGAAATTTTTTTTAAAAAAAATTTACATAGAAATGTTAAAATTGCAAGCAAACCTATGAGCCAGTGAGGTCTAAGTGCAGAAAAACAGAGAAAAATGTTTTTCATATATGAAAATCTCTCTTAAGCAATATGAACAATTCAGTAGTAGAAATGTAACCATATGTCATCCTCCCCACAGCCAAGAATGTAAACTCCAAAGCCTACTATTTGTGCTTCAGCATCTTGGTCGCCTCAGGTAGAGCCTGTGTTGCTGATGCAAACTGGAAAGAGGCTTCTGAAAGGCTTTTCAGTTCCACAGTTTAAGAGAGAAAGCCATCCCTATCTTCTTCCGGGGAAAGTTCCCTGGAATAGTTAGTTGGATATCTTGAAGGATAGATGTTAGATCAAGTAAAATGGAAGAGAACAGTGACACCAAGCCCCATGTGGCACCAGGAGAATCAGACAAGAATGTGACTATGCCAGTCAAGCACAAGAGGAACAGCCATGAGACAGATCCGATAAATCTTAAAGCAATAGCCTGAATGCAGCTCATCAGGGCCAGTTTGGAATAAAGAGTTGGAGGAACGTTGTATGTCCCCTTTTATATTCTCCTGTACTTCCCGACTCTCCTGCATGATCCTATAGGCCTGTCGTTGTAACAAAAGATAATATTTTTTTCTTACAAACTCTGGAAAAAGTGACCCAGAAAAACCTGCTACTGGTGACCTCTGTACTGAGCGGAAGCGTTCATTACTGTCATCATTACAGATGCCTAGGTCTGTGCCGGTCATGGTGGTTCTGGGCATCTGTTCTTATTCCTTCCTATGAAGCCACATTATAGGAGAGAGAGACATCAGGTCTAGACACAGCCAGCTGTCTCTCTGCCATGCCCTCCTCTGCCGTGAGCTCCTAGTTAGCTGTTGACCCAGCCTGTTCACTATCCCAAGGCAAGACATTCTCAGGATCTCCAACATGGCCTCTAGGGGCTTGTCTTCGCCTGTTCTGCTGCACACACCCTCCAAGACGGTTTTGTTATCTTCATGAGAAAAACATTCGACATAGTCAAATTGCCAATTACTTGGATTGGTTTCATTAGGCTGTGATAGTGAATGTCAGAGACGCTGAAACAGACATATATCAGAGGAGAAATCAGGAACAGGGCTGAGGTGGGATGCAAGCATCGCATAAGTTATAGCCTCTCAGTTCTGAGCTAAATAAGGCTCTGGACATTTTGATTGGAGGTAATTAAACCTCAAGCAGCAGCATAAGCTGAAGGTGAACATTGCAAACTTCCAGCACTGAGGTTCTGGTCATGTGGAGCTGTTGCAAGATACAAGGTAAAAAAAAAAAAAAAAAGAGTGTACTGCTGGACTCACCTTGCTCCAAGAGGTTACCCCAGCAAGACAGAATTCGACTCACACCGGAACCTCTCACCAAAGCCTGGTGTCTAATGGATGTGTACGATGTGTCTTCCACTGAGCTGGCCCTGAAGAAACCTGGAGTTTATAGCCATTGATGCTGGAAGTCCGGGTATAATCACCTTATTGTGGGATGCGCTTCAATCCAACGTAATTCAAACACCAGGTCAATGCAGAAGACAAAAATTTATTGTAAGCAAGCTACTACTGATCAATTAAGGCTGCAGAACAGGCTTGGGAGCTGTACTACAACCCTGAAGAGATGTTGTACAGCATATTTAAAGGATAAAGCCAGAGAGTAGGGTCAAGGAAGCAGAGTGGGCTATAGCACTGTCCAATCATATTTTGGCAGAGGGATTGAGTGAGGGAGTTTCCATCAGTGAGGATCGATGTTAGTCTCTTGGGCCTGGGAACATGAACTTGTTTAACCCTATCAGCAAGAAAGAGAAGTTATCTTTGAGATGGTTGGATTCAGACATTGTCTCCTTACAAGTTGTCCCTGAAACGTCTGGACTCAGACAACTGTTAAGTTATTGGGAAGTCCCTGGCTCCCCTAGGGCCTGGGACCTTGAATTTAGTTTCTCTCTATGATTAAATGGAGTCTGAAAATTAAATGGTAGTACTTAAAACAAGTTTCTTCTGCTTGTTCCCAACAGCTCCTAAGGCTGAGTCTGAGGAGTTGGCACCTCCCATCATGGCCCAGGTTCTAGGCCTTTCACTGGGGTGAAGAGCAGCTGTGGTTACTCTTACATGGAATAAAAGAAAAGATTTTATTTTACTAAGGGGACACTGTGCAGATGTTTGGGGCAACTTACCTCAGTCATCTTAATACAGCTCTTTACGTTAACACATGGCTTCCTGCAGACATGGTGGCCTATGCCTTGGTCCTTGATCCTAGAGAATACACTGTCTGGGTGGCACCAGCTCTGTGACTTAACCAGGCATGGGTCCCACTTGAAGTCACTGTTGGGGACCTGGATCATGACATCCATCACAGAGAGCCTTCTGAGAGGGCAGTGCATTTCTCAATCTTTCCTCTGTCCCAGAACACTACTCTATCCTTTAGGAAGCCTTTTGGGAAGCAACCTGAGCATCCTGTTGACATGAGTACATCATGAAGCATAGCCAGCTGTTGAGCCTAGTCTAGAAGCCCAGAGCTCAGAGGTTCTGTTACCACAGGGAAGGAGCTGTGATGTAGAGAGGCTGAACAGCTTCCACCCTAGGGAAGGCCTCAGGGATACAGATGACACAGAGTCTGCAAAAATGAGCCACCTTCTTGCTCCAACCTTTCCAGCCTCCTCCCTCTATATTTAGTTTTCACACAATGTGGTCCATAGGACATTATCTCAGACACACTGTCCCCAATCTGTGTTCCCTGCAGAAGCTGCCTTCCTGTGCCCAATTCTCCCACTGGCATCTGCCTTTTGCCTTGGAACTCTACAGGCCATTTTATGCTCATATCTGTGACTTTTAGGGACACTGGTATCCTTCCATCCAAGTACTAAGCAGGCCTGACCCTGCTTAGCCTCTAGGATCAAATGAGATGTCGGTTACTGTTGTTCTAAGATAGATTCATAGGATTTGACATAAGTAGCTCAAGACAGATGTGGTGGCAGGTGGATCTCTCTGAATTCCAGACCAGCCAGCCTGATTTACATAGCAAACTCTAGGCCAGCAAAGGCTACAGAGAGAGACTTGGTTTAAAAAAGGGGTGAGAGAGGGCAATGTAGAATGTGTAACTGGTTATATTTAGAATATATTCTAGGCCCAAGACAGGTCTTCAGGCCAATTGGCTAGGGCAATCCTTTTCCACAGCCAACTGAATTAGGTGAAGGAAGACTGTATCTGCTGTAAACACCCAAGATTACACTAGGTGCCCACCAGAGAGGGACCACACAATCTGCAGAGGATGTGGTGCTTTACTGCCTATAACAGGATCACAGTGTTAGCAATTCCTTCCCTAGGCCACAGGCTTTCCACAGGCTATGTCATTTTGCCTGGCACTAGTGCCCTGGCTGCCTCCCTGTGCATGGGTAGGTGCCTGCTGGCATGGTTACATACCTGTTAGAGGTTGCTCCCTAGTCTTTGCTCTTGTCAACCACAAGATAGGTGTAGACTAAGTAGTCTGCTAGAGAAAGCAAGATGAGGAGTGGGTCTCAGCAGGGAACACCCTGGAAAGTCCACCTTGTCCTGGTACCTCCTCAGCTCTCTGCTCCAGGGCTGAGCCAGGCCTAGTAACCATATGGTAACTCTCCATAAAACAAGCAGTTTTCACCAGTCAGTGGTGGTGCACGCCTTTAATCCCAGCACTTGGGAGGCAAAGACAGGCGGATTTCTGAGTTCAAGCCCAGCCTGGTCTACAGAGTGAGTTCCAGGACAGCCAGGGCTACACAGAGAAACCCTGTCTCGAAAAACAAACGAACAAAAAAAAAAAAAACACAAACAAACAAAAAAGCAGTTCTCTGGATGTACTTCCTGTTGTCTCATAACTGTGAGTATTTATTTCACTTAGACATATTTAGAGTAAGATCTCTTCTTCCTTAAGAAAGCAGAACTCCTCGGGAGGATTCAGGGCATGCCAGGTCAGACCAGTCACAAAGGGTCAGGCTCTAAATTGAGGTGAAAGTTGGGGACAAAACAAACCACCCTCAAGCTCCCCAGGGGCCAACTGTACAGATGTTCACCCTAAACTGTATAGACCTTTACCTCCCTAAATAAATGCATTGTCTGAGTCTAGATCCAACACATCTGGGAGGTGCCAGCCTCACTACAGGCAGAGAGTGAGAGGGGAAATAGAAGGTGAGAGGGACCCTCATCTGTTCAACCTTCTATTGTGGGGCAGGAGATAGCAGGGCAGTGCCTGAGGCCATGAGGAGACTCACCCTCTTGCTGCTTTGCAAGGATATCAGTTAGTTGGTGGCCCAGGCCCAAAAGGCCCAGAGGGCTGGGGTAGAAGATATTCCTAACCTGAACTATGATGTAAATAACTCCAGGCAACCAACAAAAGGGTTGTGAATGACTCCAGCCAGCCATGACAGGGACTCTGTCTGTGTCAGTCTTGTTTCCTGTGTCTTTACACTCTCAACCCCAGGACAGGATGCACAGTCCCTGTAACAGGACAAGTTCGTTGGCCCCTGTCTCCTGGGTCTGCCTGCTTGAGCTTGGAGTACCTCAAAGCAACTCCATCTGGATCCGTTCCCACTCAGCCTGGAATTTCTGACCCATAAATTGCCACTATGTGTTTCTTGCCCCCAGACACCCTTGGGTGCCTGTACTTAATCATTTTCTGTGAGAAATGCAGTAAGGAAACCAGGAAGAAAAGACGTTAAAAGGAACTTTCTTCAAAGGAAGAGAACGTGTTTTGGGCAAGAGTATAAAGGCAGCTTGTGTTTGTTCCTTGACTCTATATCTTCTGCCTTAGTTAGAGTTTTACTGCTGTGAACAGACACCATGACCAAGGCAAACCTTATAAAAACATTTGGGAGGGGTGGTGGCTTACAGGTTCAGAAGGTCAGTCCAGGTATCATCATGGCAGCATCCAGGCGGGCATGGTATAGGAGGAGCTGAGAGTTCTGCATTTTCATCTGAAGGCCACTAGGAGAAGACTGTCTTTCAGGCAGCTAGGATGAGGGTCTTAAATCCCACTCCTATAGTAACACTCCTATTCCAACAAGGTCATATCTACTCCAACAGGGCTACAACTTCTAATAGTGTCACTCCCTGGACCAAGCATATACAAACCATATCATCCTTCCTGTGAAGACATTGTGCTTCACATCCCACTTCCTGGGATCTCTGGGGTTGGGGTTCATATTTCAGGGACATTGGAGGAGTTGCTCCAGTGATAATGAACTGGGCTGTGGACCTGGGACCCTAGAGTTCTTCTGCTAAGTCTTCGGAAGTAAACAGAACTTACAGGTCTCAGAAAGCTCTTGAAACAAAATTCACAAACCCCCTTTCCCCAAAACTATACATGCCTAACAAGTACTCTCTGACTACTAAGCTGCCTGCCAGTCACACAAGGTGCTCTAGTACAGAAGCTTTTGTGAGTCTTCACTCATGCTGTGGTGGACTTTCTGGTAATGGGGGTGCCCCTGAGCTGTCCTGTAAATAACCCCAAACAAACTCACTGGTTCACTAAGCTAGGCTTGGGTGAAAGTTTCTTTTCTTCAGTCTGTTACTTATCTGGGGTCAATAAACATTTGTTTACATACCCTTGGAAGAAGTCACACTGGACTGGTATGATGTCCATTTCCTGTGTTTGCCTTACTCTGTCAGGCCAACAGAGATGTTGTCAGACCATCTTCATCCTATGGTCAGCTCTGTCCAGTACCTGGGCCGTGACGCCTGAATCGTAATCTGAGAATAACAGGAGAATCTTACCCATAGACCTGTATTATTTTCAGATTGGAGTTTTCTCCATCTAAGAGCTGATGAGCACAGAGAGCAAGCAATCCAAACTTCTGTATGGATGAGTGTGGAATTACAGTTATGCAAGTGGTTAGGCCTAGCCATTATCTACTGACTCTCAAATACACTTCTCAGACATCTGGCAACCTTCTGCACTGCTAGATGGGACAGGCTTTCAGAAGTGAGTGCATGGAGTTCACATTCCCTGCCATATATCTTTCCTTAAATAATCTTCTACCCATGAGTGATGGTTTTTATAGGCTTTTATGTATGCACCTGCCAATGCATGTTTGCACTTAGGTCTGAGATGGTTCAACTTCCATACTCTGTACTGCTCACGTACACCTCCCAGATGCCCCTGTTTTACAGCTTACAAAGTTTGATTTTAACTGTGATTAAAACAAGTAACACACACAAAATTATGTTGAGGACATGCTTGAAAAACCACTCTGTGAATAGGGTAGATTTTCCTCTCTTTGACTTCTAAATACAAACTTGCATGAAATGTTTGCACAAATATGGCTTGATATTGAAAACTACATCTCTTTCCCATCCATAAAGCAAACCAATTCAGTTTCTTTGAGTAGCAGAGTTACACACTTCACTTATTGGGTTGACTGACTCTCAGTCAAAGTGATGAGGTAAATGCTTCAAGAACCTCAGTGTGTAGAAACTTTCAGGTGTGCTGAGGTAGGGCTCATTACCTCAAATTCATGCCCCTTTAGCTGTTAGCAGCTGCCACACCAGCACAGGTATGCAACAACTCTTTTGTGCTCAGGGTAAGGTCTTATGTCGTGATAGTCAGGGAGACACAGCTTGAAATACAAGACACTGTGTTCTGTGAATCAGTGTTGGCTTTTCTGTCCAGGCCTTAGAAGGATCTGTAAAATACCAGAGTGTGTTGGTGGGAAGGAAACAGATGCCTGTGGAGAGCTGGCGGCTAATATTTCACAAACAATCAGAAGCAACAATCCAGCCACAAAATAATGAGTGCATAGTATGTGAAGGAAATAGTTCCTCAAGCTCCATCTCTGTCTGCATGTGTGATACCTTCATGGAAGAGGTCAAAGTGATAGATTGGTTTACTCTATCTGACTCTGTTACCTAATGTTTTATGTTTGTCCCAAAGCAAGCCCTATTTCTTAAACAAGATCCCAGGCTCAAATGGAGACTTGCCTGTGTGCACCCTGGCCCACAATTCAAGTGGTCTCCCTGTGTGCTGAGTGGCCTCAAACAGGCCAGGATCAGCAGCGCTCAGTTCTGGGCCATAGGGCCACCTACTACCCAAGGCCCTCTGTTGTGCCCCCTCTGCCTGCAACTGGCCGAAGAACAACACATCACAGACCTGCTTTCACTTCTGAAAGGGGAGAGTGATGATTAACAGCAACCATAACCGAGACAACCACAGAAACAGGACAAGCTGTTTCTCTGCACAGTGGACACCAAGTAAGAACAGCTCATAACAGGTGCCACATGGTGGCATGCTCTCCCAGGGAAGAACACACACACTGGGCTTCTTCCTGAAGAATTTATGAAGGCAAAGGTCCCCCTTCCCCTGCCTGAAATAGACCCAACAAGAGATTACCACCACAGGCAGATGTGGGAAAATGGAGGGCCATTCATGGACACCCCCCATAGCGATGCCTCATTTAGACTAGGGTCCAGCCTTGAAGAACAGAGGATACACAGGACAACTACTGCTGGAGCTATTGAGCTTTCGCTGTTGGAAATGAGTGGCACAAGATGGGACACCATCATGGGCAGGTATGAGTAGCTGAGGCTTGGATGCAGAGATGGACGCCAGGCAGCGTCTCTTCATCTTAGAGATAAGGGCACTGCCCTACCCACCTCTGACAGATAATGACAAAGTGCTTTGAACAGCTTTAAGCCCACGACTTAATGAGACAGGTGTGGCTGTAGCACAGCCTTGCTCTTTGAAAGTTCTGAGAGTTGATTTTTATCAACTGATTGACTCTTCCCAGAGCCTTAGGCCTGAGTGAGGCAGGATACTAGGTGTGGGATGCAGGACCCAAGATTTTAGACCAAGGACACAGGATGTTGGATACTGGGCAGAGGTAAATTCTCATGTAGCTAGCCCAACTGTGTTCAGTCTTCTCACACTGAGCAGCCAGGGGGGAAAGGATATTTGACTGCTCCAGCCAGAGAGACCCACACTCAGGCTATTCTAAAAGATGACAGTGGGAAACAGGCGGTTGGGTACAAGCTGAGAAGAAGCTTGAGTATGGAGCCAAGGGCTGAACCAGAGACAGGTCCAGAGAGGACATGTCAGGCTGGCTGTATCTAAAGCGGGTGTCTACTCCACTGGACTCAAGATGAATCCACAGTCTAAATGGGTTCTGCCTTGACACTGGGATGTGGCTTACATACCTGTGGATTTGTAATATAGCAGTTTCCTCTTGTTTGGAAATGACCATTGCTATTTTGAAGCAGAGAAGCTGCAGCCACCTTCTCTGGGTATTCATGATATTATATTAATTTTACATCATGGAAGGAAGGAGACAGTCATGAGGTTCAGGAAACCTTCAGAGAGACCCCTAATTTAAGCTCCTCCCCTTTCTGATATTATGTAAGAAGCAAAGCCAGGGTTTGGAATTCTTGGTAGTACAACTGCCTATGCACTCCCTACGTTCATGTGAATAACCCCAAAACACTAATTGATTCACCAAGATGCACTTGGATGAAACTGTTTTTGGTCTGTATGTGTTCTTTATCTAGGGCAAAAAGATGTTTATTTCTCCCCAGGAAGCCACACACAGTTTTTGTGCTCTTTGTTGATGTCAAAGTCCTTGGTTCAAAGCTCAGAGAGACCACAGCAACATGGGGTGGTGGGAGTTAGATTTCAAGGGATGGAGATAGATCTGGACACAGCATCAGTGAATGGAAATTGACTCTCACCCCAGGTTGCCTCCTGGGCCTCAAATCCCAGCCTGAGGCTACTTTTGCCCAGTTTGACAGTTACATTGGGTCTTGTCTTCTTAAGCCAATAATGTACCTTCCTTACTGAGCAGTGGCTCTGGGAGTGGGGAGAGTGGGAAGAATGGCCATTTCTGGAAATTTCCATCCAAGTCTGTCTCCATCAACTAGGAAGCCACACTCTCTACACCTGGACAGGATGGAGCAGAGGGTATAGACCAAGCCAACTTCACCTGGTTTGCCCAAGGGTAAGCCTGGACTGTGGTAGGCAGTGGTGCAGAGTGAAACCTGTCCTCATTTATGGGAACCTTCCTCATTTATGGCCTCACTGATGGCTGTATTTGCAAGCACTCTCCCAAACACAGTTGTGAACCCTGATCATTGAGTCTCCTCCTGGTACCCCATTCCTTCTTCCTCAGTTGCTGGTTGTGGGTGGAACCCTGACGCAGATAAAGGAGGGATGAGGCTAGATGAGTGACCTGGTGGGTAAGGAGTCCCCATAGTTACATGAGTCCATTCTACCTGTGTCATGCCCATGATTGTGAGAGAGCCCTGTTCAAGGTAAGCCATTTTGCACTTTTCCCACCCTCGAAGTCATGAATCCTCAGTATTAACAACTCCAAAGGACTTCAGAAGTTCAAGGTCATCTTAGCTATACAACGAGTTCAAGGGAAGAAAGGAAGGAAGGAAGGAAGGGAGGGAGGGAGGGAGGGAGGGAGGGAGGGAGGGAGGGAGAGAGAGAGAGAGAGAGAGAGAGAGAGAGAGAGAGAGAGGGGAAAAAAGAGAGATAGACAGACAGCCATAAAAGACTACACTCCAGGGCTGCAGTTCTTTGAAGAAAGTATGTGCTAAAGTTAAGTCACTCTAGGAATTGAATGTTCCAGAGCAGACTATGCCAACACATCTATGAACAGATGACAGGCCACTGGGTAGTGACTCTTGAGTAGGAGAGTTGTAGGGTATATGAAGCACATCTCAAGAAAGCTGGGAAAGAAAATTATGCACTTGTTCTTGATCTGTGTGTTACAGATGAGCAAAGAGAGAACCAAGCAGAGAAGTATCACCAGAACAAGCTGGAGCCCAAGGAAGAAGGGGGAACGAGATTTCTCCGAAGATAAGCAAGATAAACAAGGGTGGGTGATCCCCTCTAAGGGGGAAGCTCCAGGAGGGGATACTGAGAGGGTTTCCAAGTTGGCTAGCCAGCCAAAGAGGAGCTGGTCAGAGCCAGATGGACCAACCACAGCCCAGCAAGGACTCTGCCCCAGCCAAAGTCAAAGAGAAGGGTGCAGGGCTTGTCTACGTTGTTGGGCAGTGCTGGCCCTTCATCAATGTGGGAAGAAGGGCGGAAGGTCCACTCCAGCAGACCAGGACACAGTTTGGTCCTACCTGCTCTCCCTCTTTTCCAGGTACCTTCCGGTGGCCTTCTATCTCTGCACCCTAATCATCCCCAAACCCCTCACAATGAGCCTGTGCCTCTCCCAGCCAAAGAAATCAAGAAACTTCTTTAAGACCTAGGTAACTTTCTTCCAGGGTTCTGCCAAAGGAGGACTCTTAACACCGACCTCTTGAATTTGGGGTCTCAAGAAAAAGTTTGGTGAGGGGTGGAGAGTGTCCCCCATAAGAAACCTCAAAGAGCTAGAAACCTGGAGTCCACTGCAGGAAGGCCCTGTCTGCACTCACGGATGCCCTGTGCCAGTCGCTGCTCAGAGCAGGTTACAAACTGCTTGTCTAGTAAAGTCCTAGGATAAAGGAGACGCTAGGGTCCACTGCGCTATGGTCCGCGGCCGCGGGGGGCGCTGCGAGAACCGCTGTTAAAGCCCCGTCGCGGGCGCGCGCGCTCAAAGGGAGGCCGGCCGCTGCCCGCGCCGGTGTCTCCGGTTGCCGGGCCAAACCTCGCCCGACTGCCCGGCCCGGGATCCAGGCTCCACGAGTCGCTCTCGGCGTGCGGTCCACGAGCCCCGGGCTCGAACCTCGGACGTGCACCTCAGAGTTCGGCCGGAGGGTGGGTCCAGGCCCAACGGAGACATGGGGAAATTTCAGTCCAAGCACGGTGAGGAGCGGGCCGGGGGCGGGAGAGAGTGGAGCGGGTGGGCGCCGCCACTCACTGCCCCTTCCCTCTTCCCTGTGTCCTCCGACCGCGCCGCAGCTGCAGCAGCCTGCAAGAGGAGAGAGAGTCCCGAAGGTGAGCCCGGGCGCAGCCAGGGCGCGAGGCGGTCCCGGGGCCGGATGCGCAGAGCTCCAAGCCTGGGGCGCGCCTTGCCTCGCGCCCTCGGGTGGGACACGCCTTGAGTCTCCGGGAGCGCGTGGCCCCGGGGCTCTGGGTACCGGGTGGGCGCAGCGAGGCAGGCTGGGCAGAAGCGCACCCTGCGAGGCTCACCGTCTCCTTCCTTCTCCGTGGGTGCTGTGTTTCCCGCGCGTCTGCGGGCGGGCCGCAGGGGACAGCTTCGTGGTGTCTGCGTACGCGAGTAGTCGCAAAGGAGCGGAAGAGACCGGCGGGCGCGCGGGCAGCGGTATAGAACATCGCGCACGGGACAAGCAGGTAGGCGACGGGAAGGTGGGCGGGGTCGCGCAACCAGGGGCCTCGCAGCACTAGAGTCATGCTTCTTTACCACAGGGAGATGCAGAAGGCTCATATGGTTGGCCTGGATAGGCTATCCCTTCCCAGCATCTGGCATAGTATCCCAGAGAGGGCTGGGTGGAGGTACTGGAACCTCCAAGCCCTAGGCTGGACTGGTGGCTCCACCCCTCAGGCAGGAGGAGCTGGTGAAGGGATTCTAAGGGAGAGCTGGGACTCAACTAGGGGCCATGATCTCAGAATTCCAGGCTTGAGTTGGAGGACCTTCTCCATCTGTTGATGGATGTTATAAGGCTGACTGCTTGCACAATGAAGTTGTCAAGAGGTAAGGGCTACCCTTGCCGCCCATCTTTTAGAGAGCTGACTACAGGCCTGCAGGGAGGGTCCCCGGACAGGTGGGCAGTGGGAAAACGGTACCCTCAAACCACAAGTGTTACCCCGTGTACAGAGTAGATGATCCATGTGCTATGTTTAAGGGAAAAGGGATGAGACGTGGTGGAACATGGGTGAAACACCCATATATCTAACAGCAAGAGGAAGTAGACATTGATTTATTGGTGTTAGGGAGAGCAGAGTTTGAAAGGACAAGAACACTACACTTGGTCACCTACAGCTGGCTCCCACTACTGGCTCCCACTACAGACAGGCCCCTTACTGGCTGGGAGCTCTGTGAAGTCAGCAAGTGGACTGGCATCAGTGTTCTTTCTGAAAGGACCTTCTGGTGGATGAATAGAAACTTCTGGATGCTGAGGTATTGTGGGTCCAGTGAGGAGATTCAGTTATGTGGAGATTACAGTTATGTACTGTCCATTTCTGGAAGAGGAAGCCAGGCCTGACATCCAGTGCTACCCAGGTCCATCTTGTTACCACTTACATTTGCTGAGGAATTCTCGGTGGCCAGTTGATGTCTTGGGACAGCTTGGTTCTCAGATGCACATTAGCCAGAGTTAGAACATGGGAACCTGTTCATGCCATAGGAGAGCATTTAGACTGGCCCTACCCCTTAGCTGTCAAGCCTAAGGTCTTTCTCCCTAGCAGCAAGTCTGAGCTCAATCCTTGGAATCCCCACTTGAGAGCACTGGTCTTCAGAATGGGGCACAACTTAGCTGACAAGGAAATGGGTGTCACTGGAGTATGAAGGTCAGAGCACCTTACTGGAGAGTGCCGGTGGAATTACTAAAGTGAAGCTTAGGAACATGAGTTCTACACTTTTCGGTCATTTTTGTTTTGTTTTAGTTGTGTGGGCTGTGGCTTGCTTTTTTTTTTTTTTTTTAGGTTTTTCGAGACAGGGTTTCTCTGTGTAGTCCTGGCTGTCCTGGAACTCACTCACTCTGTAGACCAGGCTGGCCTCGAACTCAGAAATCTGCCTGCCTCTGCCTCCTGAGTGCTGGGATTAAAGGCGTGTGCCACCACCACCCGGCGCATTGTTTCTTTTAGCTTTGTCCTCTTATTATAAAGCTTTTCTTTTTTTAAGATTTAATTATCTAATGTATATGAGTACACTGTCGATATCTTCAGATACCCGGCAGAGGGCATCAGATCCCATTACAGATGGTTGTGAGCCACCACGTGGTTGCTGGGAATTGCACTCAGGACCTCTGGAAGAGCAGACAATGCTCTTAACCGCTAAGCTATCTCTCCAGCCCAATAAAACTTTTCTAAGGTGGCTAAGAGC
Source organism: Grammomys surdaster (assembly GCF_004785775.1). Lineage (NCBI taxonomy): Eukaryota > Metazoa > Chordata > Mammalia > Rodentia > Muridae > Grammomys > Grammomys surdaster. The sequence goes on along the minus strand of NW_021605262.1, from coordinate 5,033,854 downwards.
AGAGTTAGTAGGGCTGACTCGGCTTAGGTCGCTATAAGCAACATTCTGTTTCCTGGGTTTTTCTTATCTGGCTGTGGCTCCTGGCCAGGCAAGACCTTGAGCTGAGGCCCTGGTTCAGGTATTCTTGAAGCCACATTGCTACCCTTGTGCCTAGCAGCTTGGGCTGCACTAGGTAGCTCTTGCCTGGGTCAGGGAACAACTCTATCACCATACTCTTTTTTTCTGTCTGGAAAGCTCAGTAGGGACAGTTAGTGTTGGGTCTATGTCCTTTCTGAAATCTTTCTTTTCACAGTGTCCAGAGTTCTGCCCAAGTTAGTGTCCTCCCAGGAGCTGTGACCTGAGGAAGGGCAGCCCGGATTATACTGAACAACACTCCCAACCACTAACTCCCAGTGACTCATGACAGGTCATTGGGAGACTCGCTTCTCATCTGGTTTCCCCGTTCCCTAAAACCAGAAGGATGAAGTTGCTTTAGACTTTGTTACTGAGCTGTACGTCTGTGTACCTCTAAAAGTCTGTACTGGTCTGTGCATCTATATACATCTAAAAAGTCTCCTGGGTGTTACTTCCTGCCTTGAGTGGCTGCCATTGCTATTCCCAGAAGCTCTGCTGTGTGTCCAGCACCTGTGTGGCTCCTTGCCTGTGGGGATATGGGAGGGTGTGTGGGGGGAACATGGATCAGTTAGCAATAACCAAGTGCTGGTTTGGAGAGAAGCATGTGGATTCAGAACTACTGTGGTCACAGGCTTTGAGACAGTACTGATGGGGCTGTAGTTCAAACAGCAGTCGGTGAAGGCTTTTCTCAGAGTGGCTGAGTAGTCATCCACAAGATAGCCTCTTTATGTGTGTCTCTTCTTCCACAAGACTGTCTTTAATTTCTTCAGCTCCCCCTGAGGGTGGCAGGAAATTGCTAAGAAGACAGGAGTCACTGTTATTTTTGTTGTTGCTGTGAATTAAACACAGATTTCCACTGAGCCTGAGGAAGGAACAGTCTGCTTATTCTAGTGGTGGGGTTTTAACTTGGACTTTGAGGGATCTTCCTGTATGTAAGTTGAGGAGGCCACTGAGAACCATGTCCATGGCTGACTGTGAACATTCTACAGCTGTCCGTATTTGCAAGAGGAAAAGGACATGGCTGCTTAGGCTGTTAAGGGCTTGTGTGGCTGTCTTGAGCAAACTGGAACTTCACAGTGCCACTCCCCAGCTCCAACCACATCTCCATAGTCACTCTGTGTGTGCTGACATGTTATACCTTTCACAAGGAGATAGATAACCTTGTAAGATATGGGGGTGATCAAGTGAGACCTTGTGGTACCTTCGGGGCTGAATCCACTGTGCAGACCTTGGCTTCTAGCAAAACCCATCAGCCCTCATCATCATCTTGTCTATAGGTTCCACAGAATTGGAAATCTTTCCCTTTCATGCTTCGATCCTTTCTGACTGGCTAGAATTCTCTTGAGCTGGCTGTCAAGCCTTAGCCCCTTAACCTCGTGGCTATGCTCCCACTCAGGCTGAGGTGACTAGTCATTCACCTGACCTGAGCCAGGAGCCACTTCACCCGCAAATTTACATGCTTCCGTTAAGGAAAGAGAGATGTTAGCCTTTGAGACATTCCTCATGTTTCCGTCACTGCCTGAATACCTCCCTATGCTAGATGACACAGAAACATGGCACCTGGCCATAAGACATCTGCAGGAGATATACGGCGCTCCAGTGAGGTGATGGGGGCATCATGGTTCTTCCTCAGCTGCTAAGCTTTACAGCCCACAAGAAGAAGCAGTGTTTCCCTGGGAGTGCCTACAGAAAGTCTGGAGTGGAGGCCCTGAAGGCACCTGGGTAGAAGAGGGATAGCTTGGGTGTCTGTGGCAACCAACGCAGCACATTATTGATGCTTCCCATTATCTCTACGCCTTCTGTGTTTGGCTTCTGGGACCCAGTCTGAGTCTTGAGACGTTGGCACAGAAGTGCAAAGGGATCCAGGGGCTCACTTTGATTCAGGAACATCAAGGACAAACCTGGGGGACTGGCAACATCAAGAAACACTGAGGATTCTCATGGTCAAGTGGTCAAGTGGCACTGAATACCTGCCACTTCTGTGCTTCTGAATTTGCAGGTGTCTCACTGAACCCCACAAATGTGTGATAAGATGAGTGATTCTTACCCAAGGGGATTTGAATTAGCAGAGGTCTCAGGAATCACCTTGCTGATTTGGAGGAAATGCCTCTAGGAGAGGTGAAGCAAAACTGGCCTGAGAACTGAATCTGAGGGAGCTGGTCACAATGTTTTTAGGCACATGACTGAAGGTTACCTGCCAAGATATGGATAGGACTAAATAGAGGAAGGAAAGGAGGCACAGGCTGTGGGGCTATCTCTGTGTTGCAGAAGGTGTTGGAGTCATCTCAGAGGCAAAGGCCTCAAGGACTAGCCAAGTGCCATGCAGTCAGCCTCTGACTCAGTCTGGTACTTGGAGGCCCTAAGACTGCTCTGATGTACTCTGCCACTGAGTGACAGTGGGCTCTGCCTTTGCTCATTGCCTGGTTCTCTGGTGTCTTATGACAGGAGCTCTGGGAGACTGACCATATGAGGCCATGGTTAGGGTTGTGGCCACAGAGACTGGAGGAGCAGATTCCTGATGTCTATAATAAAGTTGGCTGGCACAGCCTCTCTCTATAAAGGTCATTGGTCACTGGAGTAGTGTTCCCCCGGGATTCAAGTTCTTTGAGAGGTTCCCAGGAAGATCTGAAAGCGCTCTCTGGTGGGGACAGAGGGAGTGGATATGTGCAGATGTGCTTATTGCGCCCCATATAAAATGTCTAGGTCAAGGCTCTCAGAATGTGGGGCATTTTGCCTCAGGGCACCTGGATTCGGGGGGGGGGGGCCCCAGAGTGGGAGTTCACAGACAGCTAGGTCTAAGGCTTATACCGGGTAACTTGTCTTATCTAGATTTCCAAAACAGTTTCAAGACACAGCCACTCATTTTGATGCTGAAGGAGCTGAAATCTTGGCTTTCTAGAAGTATTAATAAAAGTGGAAAAGTAGCTTCACCCTGGCCTGTCAGCAGATTGGCCACTGTGGCAAATGGTGCCACCTCTCTAGAACTCAGGTTACGTCCTACAGTTTTGCTTATAGCTGAGTAATTTATATATGAACATTTTGTGCTTTATATGTGTGTGTGCATGTGTGTGTGTGCATGTGTGTGTGCATATGCATACATATGCAACATGTATGCACATCTATGTGGAGGCCAGAGGTCAATCTTTGTCATTGTTCCTCAGGAGCTACCCACCTTGGGTTTTTTTTTAAACAGTCCAAGAGTTAGCCTGTGATGACCACTTTTGACCAGAAGTCCTGTTCAACCTGGAGTCCTGATGAGGAGGGAGGGGTCTAACATGAGCTTGGGGGCAAGGCTAGCAGGAAGCCAGCCAATGGCATGGCTAGGAACCATAGTTTCAACCATACACAGGAGAATGGCCTAGTCTCATCAGCGTTCTGTTCTAGCACTATGGTCCAGCTTCATGTGCAAGAGCAGGCTGTCCAACTTCCCAATCACTATAGCTTTTCCAGAGCTAGATAACACAGGTGACATATCCAAACCCAGTCCTTTCCCAGCATTAGGGACGGGCATACTTGCTCTGTATCTCTTGCCACTTGCTCTGTAGTCTGGGGACAGGGGTTGGTGGTTTCTGTTTCTTGGTAAGCAAGAAGCAATTAAGAGCTGCTCTTCCAGAGGTCCTGAGTTCAATTCCTAGCAACCACATGGTGGCTCACAACCATCTATAATGACCTCTTCTAGACACAGGAGTACATGCAGATAGAGCACTCATATACATAAAATAAGTACACAAATAAATCTTTGAAAGAAAGAGAAAGAAAGAAGAAAGAAAGGAGAGGACAGAGCTGTGTCTCCAGTCTCAAGCCTCATTAGTGAGGTTGGGAGTTGGGGGGTACCCACTGGTCATCTGCACAGAAGTTGTTGAAGTCCTGGTCAGAGCTAACATTGGGAGCCCCTTGCCAGGTCCAGTGAAAACATGAGTCTTTTTCCCCCTATGGTCAGGAAGCAGCAAACTGGCCCTAGCAACAGTGCTACGGCTTAGCCGTGTGTCCAGGTCTTAAGGCCTGCTCCACGTGTCTCTGAAGCTCAGCTTAGCTTGTGTCCTGTGGCCTTGAGACCACATATTTCTCATAGTTCTACCAGATGTGAGAGGACAGATGTGAGAGTCTGGAGTTTAGCAGAGGCTGTCCCCTGTGCTTCATCCTGGTCAGGCCCAGGGAGTCACACAGTAGAACCAACCACATGTGATTTGGAAATACAGTGGCCAGCTTTGTGCTTGGGAAAGCTAAGCCCTGTGGACATAGACCACTTTTCTGTACAGGTGAGAAGAGTTCCCAGAAAGTTGCCTGTGTCAGAAAGTCTCTAGGTTATGAGGATAGGCTTGTGTCACCCCAGGAGACTATGGGGACACTGACGAACAACAGCTCATCAAGGCTGCTGTCCCTAACTGGTTGGTGGTGAAGCCCTACAGAGCTTTGTGGCTCTGAGGATCACAGGAAAGAGTTGTTCATGAGGGAGCTCCCCTTGTATAACTCCTGGATATATGCTGTACTACTGAGAGTGAGGTTAGCATCACATGGTAATCTTGTCTGTTCATTGAGCTGTTGTGAGTGTTCTTGTGGGCTGCTCTTACTGTGGACAACACTGAATGGTACAGGCCCCTATTTTGTATAGATTTCATCTATACAAAAACTCTGTTCTGAGACCAGAGCAGAACCTGCAACCAGTGACCTGAGTAAGGCCTGAGACCCTGACAAACAGGAAAGCAGCTCAGTATAGTTGTGCCTGGAGGTTCAGATGGGTGTGTTACTGCTGTGTCTGCCTCCCCTTTATAGCCTTCTAGTAGACTTTTCTTCTTACAAGAGGGAGGGACCTGAACCCAAGAAATCCCCATCCTTCCCACCCAAGTACTTCTGAGAAATCAGTTCTATGTCTGTGAGTTTGTGTCAACTTTACCCACTGGCTGAAGGATTCCCTAGAAGGGTGCAGGGGACAAGCCTGTGTCAGGTACCCAGAATCTGTCCTGGTTCATGTAAGAAACTGAAATACAACTTGTGTGAAAGAATAGGATAAGCCCTCCCGCTACATGGAGTCATCTAGTCCCACTAGGGGCACTGTTTATGTGTTTGATCTGTCGGGTAGCTGGTAGGCATGCTGACAAGCAGAGCCAGGTGGAGCCCAGGTGGCCATAGCTTCAGGAAGAACTTGGGGTCTGGGGTGGCTACAGGGTCACTGGAACATCTGGCTCAAGTTAGGCTCCTCATACTTGAGGTGGCATATGGAAAGGTTATTCACACAGCCCTCACACCTTTCCCAGCCCTTTGCTTGATTGGCTTTCTGTGGTTATCCTTGTGCTGTCAAAACATGAATGCTCTCTGCCCACTGTGACCCAGCATGGGTCAGAGCAAGTGGCTCCTTTTGGGCCACCCAGTAGTGATTGGGGGCGGGGGTGGCGGATGACGGTAATCCTCAGGCTCTATTCTGTTTTATTAACTGAGATTGGTGCCAGGTAACATTGAAGCCTGGCCTGGAACATGGACTGACTACTTTGAAGAAGGACAACACTGCCCTAGGCTATGAGAGTTGAGAGTGATTATTCCATGTGCTGGCTACCTCACCAGAAACAGCTATGGACTATTGGCCTTCTGCTACAAAGAGTCGTCTGGTCCCAGTAGGGCACTGTTTATGTGCTTGATCTGTCATGTAGTTAGTAGACATGGTTAGATGCTAGGACCATCCTGGGCAAAGCACAGCACTGTCTTGGGCATGACTGGCTTTCTGGAGCTGCTACTTACAGATAAGCCTGTTAGTGATCAAAAACTCTCTCTGCCTCCTAACCTGCCTCACAGCAAGCTGGACCTACTGCTGGACCGATGTTTGCTGTAATCAGCTTTCACCTGGATGGGAGATTTGGCAGCATCCGCCTGGCAGCTCTTCATGCCAGCACTGAACAAATTGGGTCTGTTCGATCCTGTTTGCCACGCACAGCTGGAATAGGCTGATGGCAATGAAGCCTGGCAGCCAGAAGGGAGGATTTATTTTACTTTTGTTCTTCAGAATCTTCTCAGTTAGCCCTTGAGAATTTTGAGCCCTGAAATCAGAGAAGCTAAAGAAGCATGTAATATTTTAATACAGAAATTCAGATGGAGATTATTTTAACACACCGTCAGGCATCCTGGTTGGTTGGTGTCTAGAGCTCTGTAAAGGACGTTCTGTGTACTAGGAAGCGCGCCCCTTCCTGTCTTCTTTGTTTCCAGAATGGTAGGTAGGTGCTGCTTGCCCATATATAGGGGGTGGCAGGGCCCTCCTGGCTTCTCTTATGCCTATGATGCGTAGGCCCAGAGTTGATATATTTCTTCACTGAAGGGATATGATTTACTTGTATCTCCTTGAAGTGAAAGCCTGACCTCAGCTCAGCTCTGAGGAAGAACCTGCTCAGAAATGGCATGAAACAGTCAACCTGGTAAATAGTGCCTCTTTCTTCCTGCCCCAAGGACCTGGCATGCAGCCCCTACTACAGGCACCTCCAGTGTTCTTACAGGGAGATTGAGAGTACCAGGTGGGCTGGCTAGTCCCTTCTGCTCACCCTGCTCAGTGGGCTCTTATAGGTTTCCTTAGCCTTCCTACTCTGTTTGTGCTCTTGGTAGGGAAGTCCTGGCTGCTCACCCAAAACTGTTGTCTTCACATCTTATTCAATGTCCCCTGCCCACTTAGCCCTCCTTTCCCATAGCTGACTGGGTGTCTTAGCTGGACTGGCATTTGGTCTCTGAAGTTCCATCCAACCCTGGTCCTTGCCCTTCCGGGGGTGCTCAGAATCCCCTACATATCTCAGTCAGTTCAGGGTGTCTGGCCCACAGGTCTCCCAGATGAGTGGAGTGTCTCTGAACTTGGCCTGTTCTTATCGTTCCCTGTATAGATGTCCCTGCTGCTCTGTCTGGCTGCCCACAACCCCCTTCCTGGCAAGGTTAGCCCTTGGACTCCTATAGTGACTTATTAGGTGGAAAGCCTAGACTAGGCTGGAGCTACCTTCCTCTTCCATCAACTTTAGGTGAGCCTCACCTATGCTGGGAGTCCTGGAGCCTATTTTCCTAAGGGTTGGGAGAGCCAGCTTTAATCTGAAGATGACACTGTGTTCTGAGAAAGATGAGTAGAGGAAAGAGAACTGCACTGTACTTGGATCCCTTGGAAAGCTGTGGGGGCGGGGTGAGGTGGGGGGGCATCCACATGCTTAAGAGTTGTGTTACAGGAAGCAGTGGGTTCCAGAAGGACACAAGGATCACTGGCTGGCGGGTGAGCAGAGGGAGGAGAGGTTGGTGAACCCAGGTGAGTCCTAGTGGAGTGCAGAGTTTACAATGATGAGGTGAGGCCACAGGGGTAGACATGGCTCAACAAGAGGCCCAGGAAGAAGGTACCGGAACGCATCACTAACAGAGTACTAGCTGCAGAGGGCACCATCTAGCAGCCCAACCTGTGTAGACTGGAATGGAAGCGATGGTAAGACAGAAGTGGGGATAAAAGCAGAGTACCCCAAGTAGGGTGAGAAAAGCCACATCCGGGTGCATCTGAAGAGAAAAGAAAAAAGGTCAAAGAGGAAAGGTCTTACGGATAAGGTGAGAAGGAGAGTGTGCAGCCAGATACAGACCCCATGTGCCTGAGCTTTCTCCTGCAGGGTTACTTATGGCCTCTCAGATCCTGCCCCAAGACCTCTTTTGAAAGGAGGTGACTACAGTACAACAGATTTGGCAGTTTACTGAGTCATGCTGTGCGTGTTGAGTCCTGGAGCCTAGACTCTAATCTTTATAAACCCCCACTCACCCCATGAGCTGCTTGCTATTCTGCCCCAAGGTTGCCTGCCTGCTCACTATCTCACCTAGACTGAAGGAGGAGCCAGACAAGGTTCCTGGATGGTTCAGAGGGTGAACTAGAGGACGGTCAGGGGACTGCCCTGCTGTGGATTCAGACGAAAGGCAGCATTGACAAAGGGTGGTTGTCCAGACGTCACAGTGAAAGGCCTCTAGGCAGGAGTAAAAAACACAAATTCCAGGAGGAGGGGAAATATATACAGAGAACTAACAGTGACCCACACCTACCTCCTAGGAGCTACAGTTAACAAAGACACGTACGTATGCCAACCTTTCTGTGGCTCTAGAAGGCTACTTACTGTCTGGGACAGGCATTACAGCTGGAAGGATACAGGAAGCCCTTGAGGGGGGTCATCATCTTTCTTGGTTCCCTCCCACTCCTTCCTCCCCCATTGCTAACCTTATGGAGATTCTAGGACCCACTCCATGACTGTGGAACAGGGAGGTGGGATAGCATTATCTTTACATGAGACTTGTAATGATTTTGGCCTTTTTGAAAACACAGCTGGTGTTAGCTCTGGGAAAATAGCCTATTGGCACTTTATTCTTGGTCCTCCTGGCTATGGTTTGAGCAGTAGCCAGCTCTGGTGGGGTCGGTTGTAACTGGACATGCTTAGGATGAGGAACCAGTGGCATCTGATGACCTTAGGAGGCACACCCTCTGCGGGAAGACCACTGAAGTGGTGGCACTGGGGACCCCATCCCTTCCAGGCATGGCAAGGCAGCAGGAGCTGGCCACTGGCTCTGCTTTGTGTATCCACATCCTGTCAGAAAGTGCATTAGCTCATCTGTGGGAGTAGAAGCTTCCCAAAAGGTTCTTTGGACTTGGACTTGGGGTACCTTTTGTTGGTGATGCACAGAGTATGGGGCAGAGGTTAGCATGGAACAGAACGAATGGGAGCCTCTGTTTGTGTGGAAGAGCTCCTCGGGAAGCAGTGAGGGGATCACTGGGTACCACATCTGCCCATGGTGCAGAGGACCAGAGCCTTGGTGGATGAAATAACCAGGTCAGAGCTCTCACCAACCCCTGGCTGGTCCCGGCATCCAGAATGTCCTTGGCCCACTAGCCAGTCCCTTGTAGCTGTTCTAGTACCTATCATATCCTAGGAACCCTTGCTATGTCCAGGCTTCCTTCTGTGTCTGGGTAACCCTGGGCTTACTTCCCTGCAGCTGCGCAACCTTCAGTTGCCTGGAGCTCGTATCATTTCTGAAACAATGTTATTTGTTAAGAGCTACAATGCAAGTTTGTCACCGGGGACCCTACCCTTACAGTGTGTTTGAAGGATATAGGTTTGGCTTTTTTTTTTTCTTTTCCCTTTAAGGAGTACATGCAGCTGCTGCCAGACAGGGTAGCTATGAGGCCCTCTTTGATCTTCACAGCCCAGCCAGGCAGCAGAGCCAGTGAGGGTATGTTTCCACAGAGCTCTACGGAGAGCACTTAACAAAAAAAACGAACTCCATTTATTGCTTTTTCTGAGTTGTGAGCTCCCCAGGAGCCTGGCGCCGGTTTTTAGCCTGCTTATCTCTGGTAAGAACACCACATCACACAGTACCTTCTAAAGTAAAACAAAAACAGTAACTTAGGGTTCAGTCATGTTCTCTTTCCAGCTTTGGAATGAATCTGCCTTTGAAATAGGAAACATAAAGCTTTAATAGGAATGAAAGGAAACAAAGATGGCCAGTGGGTTTCCTGAGTTAATAGTCAAGATGGAGGAAATGGTGTGGGATCTGTATTAAAATCAGTGGAGTTCACCTTCATCCAAGCAAGAGGCAGAGGGATCTGAGTCTGGGAGAGCTGAGTTTTGGGTTCCATTTTGTTATTTTTGCAACCTCTGTGGCCTACAAACTGTGAATTGGAACTGTGAATAGTCGTCATCAGGGAAGGTTGGCCAGCCTTGATTGATCATTGTTTTCTGTGAAAGACAATCATGGTGTCAGGCATGACTGGTAAAAAAAAGATCAGCGGGTAGACCAGTTGCAAAGTGACTGGAACACGGAGGACTAAGCCAAAGCAATTTCAGAGTGCCAAGAGTGAGAACAAGGGAAATAGTCAGCACAGCTCATGATTATTGTCTCTGAACAAACACATGTATGTATGCGTGCACAAATTATGTGTGCATATGTGTGTGTTCCTGAGTGTAATGTATTTGTGTGTGTGTGCGCACATGTGCATGTATATACATGTGTGTACACGTGTGCTTGCATGTGTGTGCATGTGTGCATGTTCACCTGTGTGTGTGTCCATGTGTGTATGCATACATGTGTGCACATGTGTGTGTGCATGTGTATGTGTGCACACATACATGTGTGTTTGCATGTACAGTGAGTGTAGACATGCTTATGTAGTCTTCACACTCACACAGAGACCTATTGTGTATGCTGGAAGTGGTTTGTTTCATGGTGGGTCCTCTGCGGATGTCTGTGTTGGACATGGTTCTTTGGAGGATGTGGAGTCTTCTTTCGTTGCTGAGGTATGGGGCTAGTTGTACTCTGCTTCCCACTTGTCTGGGTTAGTGTGGATGACACAAGTCACCCGAATCATTCTCTCTGAGTGAGGGATAAAGAATCTTGGCTGTCAGACTTTAAAGGGAGACTGCTGACTCTTTACGGCATATGACCTTCCTGGCAGCATCTCTCACTGAAACAAAAGTTTCTCCAGCAAGTGGCCCAGGCTCATCCCTGTAATGCACTCATCCAGGGACTCATCCACCCTCTTCCATCTGTCTGGTACTCTCTGTGAACTGGGATTCTTTGGTGTCCACTTCCTTGTGGACAGTCGATGGTCAACTCCCCACGGTACATGTGGCTGATCAATTCCTACACAAATTGGGGATTAGTGTAGTTTTGGATGAATAGGTGTTGGGAATGTGGTCCATGTTATATCTCCTATTATTAACCAAATGATAGAAACAATGGGAGACTGTGGTAGGAACAGGAGGAAGATGATGATGGAAATATTTGTATTTTCTGGCCTGGACAGAAAATAGAGGAGGGCAGACACTGGTGTGAAGGAGTGTGTGTTTTAGGAAACCCCATTACTCCCAGCTACCCACCCTTTATAAATTCCATTTTATAAATTTCATCAGGGGCTCATTTATACAACCCCTGATGAAAATGGTCCTAGCCTCTCCTCCCTCAATTTAAAAAAAAAAAAAAAAAAAAGAATGTGTGTGTAGAGTAAAAACACCCTGCGGATCTTAGAAGAAATCAAGACGCTAACATGCACTTGTTGTGTCCCCTTCCTGTGGAGGCTCTGGATTCACTATCCTTTAAACAACTCGATTTAGAGTCTCAGGCACTCAGGACTTTCATGGTTCCCAGCCCCTGCAGGGGACCCGCCAGGCACCACAGGAACTGCTGGGCCCCTACTGCACATGTGTTGGAATTATTAAGCCCATAAAACTAGATTGTCACATCTGAAACTGTTTAGCTGCTGAAACTGAGTCGTAACTTCAAAGCTGGCCAAGCGTTTCCAGACAGACGAGTGGGCCGGCACCTGGAAGTGGAATTCCAGCCCCTGGCGGCAAGCAGAGTGGTCTCCTCACCTTTTCCTAAGAAAACATTGTTCCTCAGAGCCTGGGGCTAGATGCCACACCTGGAAGCCCCTGTGAGGCTGTTTCCCTGCTCCAAAGCTGTCTGCAGCCCCCTTCCTCCCATTCCCTGCTTTTTGCTAGTCCTGGTATCTTCCCCAAAAGAAGAGGCTGTGGCCTTGCTGTCTCTACCCTGAAGCCTCTTCTCTCATTTCTCTCTTGACCCTGCCTGCTCCAGTATTGTGACGATCCTGGCTTCAGTCACCCCCTTCAGGGCATCATAGCTGTTTGTGGCTCTCCAAGAGTAGTCTGTCCCATGGGAGATGCCCTAAACTTGAGGTGTGTGAGCGATGCCCACCTTAATTCCACACCCAGCACATCAACAGCCTTCAAGCAGGAGCCCAAGTGTTCTTCTGGCTCCCTGGGCTCTCCTGCATGGCCCTCAGGAAGCTGCAGCCCACACTCCTCTGTATGGCTCTCTGTCTGACTCTACAAACATGGCATGAATCTCATATAGATCCTGTAGCTCTATCTTCCCACCAGCAAGCCTGCTATTCTTAGCCTGGCCTCGCTCCCAGCTAAGTCTTATAGAGTGGACAGGACTGACACTGCATGCCCCAAAGCTCATCCTGATGGCCTCTGTGATGTGTTTCCGGAGAGTTCTGCATCTGAGTAGAAACAACTAAGAAGTTAATGTGGATGATTTTTCTAATGGTCAGGAGCTAATGTTGGAGTGACCGGTACTTGGCAACCATGCATTCTAGACCACACACCCTCCCCGGGGGCCCTGTGGTACCAGCTGTCCTCGGGCACAGTTCTGGACAGTGGCTTCAGTCTGTTTGCTCTAGCTCACTTCCTCTACCCTAGAGTACCCACTAAAGGTCTAATCCCCACTTCCGTTCTCTCCCCATCCCTGCCTGGTTCTGACTCTGTATTTCTTTATGGGAAATCTATCTCTTTGTGTATCCCTCCCCACAACCTCACCCCATCCCTGAGACACTTGACTGGATCTCACCCTTCATCAAGGTCTGTGTTTGAGGATGTACAACCTTGACCTTAAAACTGACAGGTAGAGCCAGAGCTTCTACAAGCCTAGAGGCTTCATCGAAGGTCACAGAGAATAGGATTTTATGGGAGCTGCCACAGCCTGTCCTTCCGCCTGAGGCCTGACTTGATGCTCTACCTGAGACTGGATTTTCCTTACAGAAGTCCTTGGACCTGGCTTCAGGAAGGGTTCAGATTGTTCTCTGGACAGGAGCAAAGTCTCCTTGCATGAGAAGCCCAGGTGGAGACAGTGGTCTTGTGTTTCTGAGTCCAGGGAAACCTCAGGCAGTGAACAATTGGCACATGGTTGTCCTGAGGTCCATCTGCCCTGTGCTTGTCCTGTTCCTCGTTTTTATAGCTGTCTGTGGTGGCTGAGCATTTGGAAGATGCTGTGGTGAGGTCTCCCAGGGCTTGCAGGTTCTAGTAGGTGATATGATTCAGGAACATGATCCTCTTTCAAAGGTGCATGTAGATGCCACCATCTCTGACTTTACTGTTTGCTGACAGCAGGACAAATTGTCTTATTTAGGAAACTAGGACTCAGGGTTTGTCGGGAGACTTCCCCACTCGCTACTGCCACCTAGTGGCAATTACGGAGAATGTTTGAGGACTGTGACCCGGGTTGTCCTGGGTCCTGTCACCTCCTCAACACCTTGTGGGGTGACTGAACAGGGCAAGAAGTGTGAAGAACTGTGGACCCCTCGTTTTGGGTGTGAATAAATGGATAGGTCTAGCAGGTCAAGGAGACCCTTTGGCTAGCACAAGTTAGTCCCAAACATACCTTAGATGCTTACCACCTTATTTATGGGTTACACTGTAGCATGGGCCCCTTACAATCATGACACTGGTCACCGATGACTAGGGGAACACCCATCAGAGACTGGAAAGTGATGTTGAAAAGGCATCGAGCAACTTGGGGTAGGGTGTGTACTGTAAGGAGGTGCCTATGGGCCGGGCACTGAGGACATGTACAGAATGCTAAGCTGGAGCCTCACCAAGCAGTTGACCTCGACAGGACATCTGGAGTGTCTAGCCACAAAAGTATAAAGAGGAAGGAAAGCTTGATCAGAGAGGAGTGACTTCTGAGGCCAGAGCAAGAAGGTTCTAGTAGAGGGTGCGGTTGCAGTTCTTTAAGAGGAGATGGGCTGAATGGGGAATCTGTTAGGTCCTGAGGTCACCAGACCCTGTCACAGCAGGGGTGTGTAATGTCTGCCTTTGACAGCCTTGCTTCGGAGCCTAAGTCATGGGGACTTGGCTGCACTGGGGAAGGGGCTGCATGTCTGGCCAGGGGCCCTGCACAAGTTTTATATGATGTAATTAAAACTCTTGGCTCTTCTACTTAACTAAAGCAGTGCAGATTAAAGGGCATTTCTATGTAAGCAGGACAGATTTTGACTTAAATCACCAGGCAGAGGCCAGAATTACTCCACACACACTCTCATTTTTTCCTTTGATCCAGAGCCTCTCCAGCCACCCCTGGGCTAGTGCTCAGAATCCTCCATGTCCTGGGTTCTGGTGTGTGCTGAAAGAATCTGCTACAGTGGCCCTGCCCGCAGATGGTGTGGCTTTGATCAGTTATAGCAGCCCTGGCCTATTATTGTAGCCTTGGGAATGTCCCAGAAGACCAACCTAGAGTTTGTGTAGGATCTTCTTTTTTTATTTTATTTTTCTTCTCTTCTTGACGTGCTGGGCATTGTACCTAGAGGAGTGCATCCCGAGCATGCTCTCCCACTAAACCCAGCTCCCGGCTCCCTTTTTGAATTGAATGTCCTTGCTACCCAGTCTCCAAAACTCAAGATTGTTTTTTAAAATAAGAAATGGAAGGTGTTCACGAATGCTAGTGGTTCCAGCCTCACATACAGGATAAAGTATGATAGTGATAGGTGGTTTATAGCAACTCAGAGACTGGCAGCTCTAGGCTCTGGCCTTTCAGCTGTACCTCCAACTTAGGGTACTGTACTCACCAGTTTCTTAGTAAGATGAGACTTACTGTTCATGAAGGATTCAAGCTCTCTGAGGGAAGAGGTAAGTCTGGGGAGTCCCGTGGGGAAAGAATCTTAGGGATCGTCCCTGCTATCACCTGTTATCACATTTCAGGCCCAGTGGGGCCACTGAAGGTAGGTGCAAGTGACTCAGGAGATGATGTAGTGATATTTGCTCCATTTGCCCTTGCTCCTGTCTTTTGACATCAATTTTGACTCTCTCCCTGGTGCCACCAGCTTTGATTTCCCTGCATACCTTTGTCCCCTTGTAACTTGTAACCCCTGGGCTTGTAATCAGACATGGACCTGTCAGCCACAGCACCTGAGGTTCCTCCAGGATGAAGCTGAACCCTTGGGGTTCATGTCCTTGAACCCAGGTTTCGCACCTCATAGGATCTGGAACTGAAGCTCTACGAGTTACTCTGAGTTCAAAGGAAAAAAAAAAAGAGCCTCAAATCAGGTTTTTAGAAATTACTAAATTTTATAGCTTATGTTCAGCTGGGACAAGCTGGTCCCTGTCTCTCTAAGCTCAGGCCTCCAGTCCCAGAAGGACATGCCACTATGCATTGTAGACATGAAAGAGCTTCAGAGAGCTAGGACAGACCCCTTGCACTTCATTAAAATCAGATCCTTTGAGCCTCATTCAGTCTGTGGGTTATTTGATCAGTGAATGAATGAGGACCTCCTTCTCCTCCTTTTTGAAAAAGGGTCTCATTATGTCGTCCTGGCTATCCTGAAACTTGCTAGGTAGACCAGGCCAGCCTCAAACTCACAGAGACCCCTTGCCTCTCTGTCTCCCAAATGCTGGGATTAAAGGCACATGCTACCATATGTGGCTAGAAAGGGGACTTTTTAATAATTAGAAGGTTTTCTCAATGGGACAATCTCTAGTGTAATCCCTTAAGTGACATCCTAAGAACAAGCTATGTATGCATCCTGTTCATAATGGCTCCCGTGAGTTGGGAGGTCCAGAGAGAGGAAGACTGGGGGTACTTATAAGATGTAGATATGAGCAGGGGTGTCCCCTACTTACTGGCCCTAGTCATTCAGTCTTGAGCATTTGGTCTTCATCAGTGAGGGCTCCTCAAATGCTGTGTTTCCTACAACTGCTGCACAGCCAAACAAAACAAAACACTAGAGAGGAGCCCCTCTCTCTTCCCCATGTTGTGTTTTGGGGTAGTCCTAAGGAGCCCTCAAGCCTATCCTGGCTTCTCCTTTCAGGAGACAAACACTGGGTTTGTCCTCACCAAGCCTCACACAGCGAATATTGCCCAGACGGAATACTGCTGTATTCCATCTCTGTCCCATGCACCTGGGCATTTCTGGTATTCCTCATCACATGAAGAACAGTCAACCTGTCCGTTCAGGCGTGGATCTTCAAGGCTATTTTCTTGTTTGCTGCTAGATACAGAATGTTTTCCCCCATCCTATCCCAAAGGCATCAGGTTTTTTTTTTTTTTAAATTTTTTATTTTATTTATTTTATATATATGAGGAATACACTGCAGCTGTCTTCAGACCCACCAGAAGAGGGCATCAGATCCCATTACAGATGGTTGTGAGCCACCATGTGGTTGCTGGGAATTGAACTCATGACCTCTGGAAGAGCAGTCAGTGCTCTTAACCGCTGAGCCATCTCTCCAGCCCAGGCATCAGGTTTTAAAATATGCTCTGTCATTCATGCTCTGGGCTTGAATGAGACCTATGTCCTTCACGTTCCGCAGATGGGCATGAGCCACCTGCCATGCATCCCATGTTATCCACAGTGAGGAATGGGGTAGGAGTTAGTGACCACCCTGTAGTCACTGACAGGGTGACAATGTGCCACACCATACCTGGGATACTCAGCTTTCTGGATGAGATATAAAATTAAGGAGCCTTATCTTCCTCTTGTTCCCAGCTACAAACCAAAGAGATCATTTGGCCCATGTTATTCCCAGGGATATTGCCAGCTAACCAGATGAATGGGCCTTAGCTCAACTTCCCATCTAATTTAGGGCTCTCAAAACTTTGAAGCCACCTGGAATCAAACAAAAATGCCAGGAAACTGGTGAGAAATGCTCCCGGAGGCCCTGAGTGCTGGGCTGGGGGGGCTGTGAGATCTCCTGTCCCGAAGGGCCCTTTGATTGCAGATGGCTTCCGTGGCACATTTTATATTTCCTTTCTCGTAGCCTTTGCTCCTGTGGATTATTTACAAGAACCATGTGAGCTTTTGTTCTACAGAGTTTCTTGGCTTAAAACATCGCCTGGGTGTGTTTGAAGTCCTTCCCACTTTTTCCATAACTGGCCTTGAGATCAGCTGTGGGCTGAGGATGTTTCTTGGCAGCCATCCCTGTTCCTCAGCCCAGCCCTGAAGGAGGCAGAGACCCCTTTGCCGCTCCAGTGAATGCCACCCTGAGTTCACCCCACGGGAACCATGGGAGCAGCTTTGATGAAAAGCTTTGCAAGCTAGGCCAGGAACAGAGTGCCATATAGGGTTCTTGGATTTGAGGCTTCTTATCCTTGTGGGTTGGCAGTGTCGGGGCTGAGACCAGGGAGATCCCAAGCCTCACTTGAAAGTGGGTTTTGCTTGTAGACAATGAGGCCAAGTCCTGGAAATGACTCCAGTACATGGTATTTGTACATTCTGCTCTGTGAAGCTAGAAGGAGCTGGTGTATGTGGGCCCACAGATGGAGAGGCCCCCTCAGAGGTCTAATACTGGTTTCTATTCAGGTCTCAGGCTCATAGAGTGCTTATTTATTTATTTATTTATTTATTTATTTATTTATTTATTGTCTTCCTCTACTTTTCTAAGTCTGAGAGTTTGTAGTCATATGTTGCCACTTTTTTTTTCCAGGAGCTGCCCAATGGAGACCCTAAGGAGGGGCCTTTCTGGGAAGACAAGGGTTCTCTAGAAGGTGAGTCTAGCTACAGCAAATGATCCCAAGACTTTACCCCAACCCTAGGACTCACACCACAGAACCCTCAACACTGGCATACAAAAGCTGGGATCAGTTGGTTCCTAGTCTCAAGAAAAGTTAGTTCTTTAGTAAACAGGAACCTCAATCACCTGTGATTCTTTACCAAGCAGGCAGCTTGGATCTGTCCATGGGAGAAGCAAAATACTGAGCTACGGGGTCCTCATACAGTGGTTTATTTTGTGTATGTAGTTCTGGGACTGAGCAGGGAGGTCGGGCTGCAGGGACTGGCGTTCTTGAATTCTGAGCTAATGTCATGGCCACTTGCTGCACCAGTTGTGGAGTGGTGGAGCTGTCCTAAATATGCCACCCGTGACTTGAGCCCTGCATGAGTCACTGTCGTATGTGTGTATCTTTGGTGGAGTCAGCCCCACTCAGAGATGTGATGAGTTCTTATTGGCTTCTAGTTAGTAGGTGCACTAGCCTACAGATCCACCTTCAAACATCCGCAGAAGTCCATAGGGACTTCCTAGCACTGCCTGCTGGACCTGAGGCACTGGGCATCCTCTCAGCTCATACCTGGACAGATACTTGACCAACAGCCTGGGCCCCTCTCAAGACATAGCTTGAGACCCTGAGAATATGTGAGTCCCAGAAACAGGGCTTCTTATCCATCCATACTGGGAGTCAGGGGAGACAACACTGCTTGGCCAACAGATAGCCCACACGTGGCCTTGCTGGTGGGTTTTTGGTTGAAGGCATTAGAAAATGAGAAAAGCTGTGAATACAGGGACTCACTCTCCTGGAGGACTCAGGAGTGGAGACTACTCTGTTTTGATCTTGAAGGTCCTTCTCCCACCTCATCTGTACAATGTCATCCTTGAGGAGATAGATTGCTCACTGAGAGCCACTATGGGCTGTGTGGTGTGGTAAGGGTATACCCAAGTGAGGCCTCTCTCTTCTTTCTACTTTCCTATTCTACAGGAGCAGGCTCTAGCTCAGGGCTCATGTAAGAAAGCAGAGATAGTCAACCCATTTCCCCTCTATCCTCATGCTACCCACATGGGACAGGCCCTTCCCTCACCTCCTCTTGTCCCCTCAGTTGTGCTGCCCCCTGAGAAGACTGAGGGCCATGAGGGCCAGGGCCAGCTCTTCAGCACAGATGATGGGGAGAAGGCAGTAAGCCGTGAGGGTCCACTAAGACTCAGCAAGAAGCACTTGAACATTGACGTAAGTCCTCTCCCGTGTATACCTGCATGACTGGCTCCTTGGGTCCCAGGATGAATAGTGGTGGCCCTAAATGGGAACCATGGCCATCCTAGCCCTGTGGTTTCCTCAGACTCTCTGAGGCCTTATAGCAGGACTAAAATGTGCTGCCCTGGTGGTTTGCATGGCATTGCTGTGAACTTGGCAATGCTGGGCAGATGTAATAGGTATCTAGCACTCCTGGTCAGGGATCAACAGGGAGATCTCCTACTCCAGCAGACAAGGGAGGAGCAGGAACACATGGTTCTAATTCCTCCAACTCAAAGTGATCCTGAGAGCCGGGCAGTGGTGGTGCATGCCTTTAATCCCAGCACTTGGAAGGCAGAGGCAGGCGGATTTCTGAGTTCGAGGCCAGCCTGGTCTACAGAGTGAGTTCCAGGACAGCCAGGGCTACACAGAGAAACCCTGTCGGAAAAAAAAAAAAAGTGAACCTGAGTATTTGCATGAGCAGAGACAGATGCCACAAAGGAGAAACTGAGTCAAGAGGCATGGGAATCAACTCCTCACTAGGAGCGGGGGGGATAGAGCTGGGCAAAGAGGGGGAGTTGAGGGATGCAGGCCAGCTGCTCTGGAGCTACCTTTTCCTGGCTGAAAACCAGGAAGAACCACAGTTGGGGCACTCCCGTCTCAAACACCAGCTGATTCTTCCTTGCCTCCTACCCTTGCATGCTGCCTACAGGCACTGCAGTGTGATGTCTCAGTGGAAGAAGACAACCGCCAAGAGTGGACATTTACACTGTATGACTTTGACAACAGTGGGAAAGTCACCAGAGAGGTAATGTGCCCACGTCTGTCAGTCCAATCATAGGATGGGGAGTCAGGGGTGTGGCCTCTTGAGATCTGGAATCAGTCTGGTTCAGTAGACAGATAGATAATGTCTGAATCCTTAGACGGAGAGACAGAGTGAGCCCTGACTGGAGAGAAAGAAGAGACTAGATTTTTTCCCCTGAGACAGAAGGGGAGGCAGGGCCCATTTTTAACATCCTGACCTAGCTAGTGTCTCCTTACTCTGGCAGTAGGCATATGTCTCCTCACCAATTCCAGCATGGTCTTTCTCTATAGCTCTGACATCCCTAGGCCAAGCCTGGGTTCCTCACAAGGCAACCTGGGTCCGTGGAGTGCCCTTGCTCCATTGACCTGTGTCCAAGAGAGGCAGATGAAGCATCTTCATTGGCCATGTGACACTGGTGCTAAAAAGAAAGTGTATCTAGGTAGAAAGCTTATCTGTTTGTTTATCTAATGTTTTAGAATATAAAAGTCAGAGGTATGGCTTCAAAGGCAGACAGCGGGGCTACCAGCTACCGTTAAGCCATGTACAACATCCTGGGTCTAATCTGAGTATAAGTCAGTCTCAGGTGGGGAAGAAATGTACCCAAAGTGCCTGTCGAGGACAGGGGGTAAATACACACTTGGTAAGGAAAGGAAAAATGTTCCTTAAAGTCTGTCATTTGATCCCAGGACATGTCCAGCCTGATGCACACCATCTATGAGGTGGTCGACGCCTCTGTCAATCACTCCTCGGGCAGCAGCAAGACCCTCCGAGTGAAGCTAACTGTCAGTCCTGAACCCTCCAGCAAGAAGGAATGTCCTCTCACTGGCCAAGGTGAGGGATCTATGCCAGGAGCCTTCCTGTTCAAACGGTGTCATCTCCATGAACACCCCTAAGCCAGGCCTGCAGGGGCAGCTCCACCCCCAAGCCAGGCCTGCAGGGGCAGCTCCACCCCTAAGCCAGGCCTGCAGGGGCAGCACCCCCCCCCAAGCCAGGCCTTCAGGGGCAGCACCACCACCACCCCAAGCCAGGCCTGCATAGGCAGCTCCACCCCTAAGCCAGGCCTGCAGGGGCAGTACTACCCCTAAGCCAGGCCTGCAGGGGTGGCACTACCCCTAAGCCAGGCCTGCAGGGGCAGCACCCCCCCCCCCCAAGCCAGGCCTGCAGGGGCAGGCCACAACCTCAGCCACCTAACTTATGCGTCACACTTGCCTTTCCCAAAGGTTTATCTTATCTTCCCAAAGGCTTCACACTTATCTCCCCACTACTAGTCCCGGGATATCAACGTTGTTCACATTCCCCAACTACTTCCAGCTAAAAATTTCTTGTTTCCACAATGTCCCAAGCAGAAGCTGGTACCTGGAAGGGGACTAAACTGTTTGCTTAGTGAGCGGATGGATGAGCAAGAAAAGTAATTCATTAACAAAGGGCATAGTGGTGTAGGCCTCCAATCCAAGCACTAGGGAAGCAACTGGGTTCAAAGTTCAAGGCCAGCTTTAACTTGTTTTTTTAACTGTTCATCTCAGCACGGATCGTCTCCTCCTGCACTTTATCCTGTACACTGATAAAATTTGACTGACCTCTGTTACATGTGCTCTGCAAGTCAAATACTCTTTCTTTGTATTCAACCATTAATTTGTTTTAAACCATTAACTCCACACACATTGTGCTTCTAGGAAAGCCTAAACTATCAGTGTACAAGAGGCAATATCTTGTATAATGATGTATGATGTGGAATAAACCCTGGTGTGTGTGGGGGGGTCAGAGTTCAAGGTCATCACTGGTTATAGCATGCCTGTCTCAAAAAAACAACAAAGAATGAGTGGGTGGATGTCCAGATTTGTAAAATGAATAGGCAGAAGAAATGCATGAATGGATAAGCAGGGATGAGTGAATGACAAAACTGCAAAAGAGGAATGAATGAGATGAATGAATAAATGAATGAACGTAATGCCTTTCTTTCAGACCGGGAGCCCATTCGTGGCAGAACAGAGAGTGAGCTCACAGATGACCCCCGAGTGGCTGACAGAAGGCTGTCCGCCTACAGCAGGTGAGATGTGGAGCTGGTGTTTGCTTCCTGCTGACCTCCCCAGTGTCCTGTCTGGCAGGGTGTTAAAACAGGTAGACACTGTGTGTGCTATGAAGAGTGACGGAACCTCGTGGGGCTGAGCCACATGTCTGTCCAAAAGAAGGGAGCAGGGACCATTGTGGTCTCGGTTAGGTAAACAGAGAACACCCTAAGTTTAGGGTCACTCAAGCCCTCTGAGACCTGCGGTAGTATGCTGGGTGCTGGAAGCCTTCCATGAGCTGGGGACTTTAATTCTCCAGACGTGTACAATACTGCTCAACTGTGTCACTTCTGCCTTCTCTGGGTAGTGGGTACTAGTCAAAGTCCCTACTTATGCCTCCTAGTCTGCCATCCACCTCTGCAGGCACCCCTGTCACATGACTAAAGGTCTAGCCTCAAGCAAATTGTCAGGCCTATTCTCTCCGCTCCACACAGGAAGCCCAATGCCGATCCCCAGTCCTGCTCTGTGCGAGTGCCCTACTGCGTGGATGAGAACACAGAGCGCAGAAACCACTACCTAGACCTTGCTGGCATCGAGAACTACACGTCTAAGTTTGGTCCTGGTAGGTACTGAAGGACTCCCACCCTGTATCTACCCTCTGGGTATAGATGCCTCCCTGACGGTGCAAGTAGGCAAGGGACTATGGAATTCCCATGGTGTTGGGTCCCAGGTGTCCCCACCCTAATTGGGCACCCTATTATCCTCTGCCTAGATGTGAACTCACAGCTTACCCTTCTGTCACTGGCAGGAGCCTGGAAAACAAGGTGGTTCAACATCCAGGTGTATGTCTGAGACATTCTCTGGCTTTGGGAAGATCTAAAAGTACTAGAAGTATGTTCGGGAGACTTCCAGCGGGGGGAGCTGGCAGTTAGGCCAGAATTACCAGCTTACGTACAAGTGGGCAGCCAGCATTGTAGACACAATGTTCCTTTCTAGTTTTGTGCCTCTTGTAGCATTTAGAGATTCATGAACTGCAGCCTGGCTGGCACTCTGAAAGCTGGAGGCCAAGTCCTCTGCTATCACCCCATTTCCACTAGGCATCCCTGAGGGTCCACTCAGGTCATCTGTACATTGTGACAGTATCTCTGATCAGCTAGAAGTCCCTGGCTAGAGTTGACCCACACTTGGGAAGGGCTGTCTCCATGTGCTTTGTACTAAAGCTTAGATCCTCTGATGATAGGGGCATCTGGAGAGGGATTCTAAAGGGTTTAGTGGGAAGTGTGACCTCAACTGGCCATGTTCTAAGGCCGCTGCACAGGGCTGACCTTAAGGGTTTAAGCATTTCATGAAGCTGCAACCAGGCTATTCTGGAAGTCAGCTTGATCTCTGTTTGTTTCTCTCCCATCCCTCCCCATATGTAGGGTGAAGTGTATATATTAATGAATTAGTTATGTTCCTTCACTGGAGTGCCCTCTAATATGACACAACTTTCTGTCGCCCCCTCCTTATAT
The DNA here is from genome assembly GCF_004785775.1 of Grammomys surdaster. Classification (NCBI taxonomy): domain Eukaryota; kingdom Metazoa; phylum Chordata; class Mammalia; order Rodentia; family Muridae; genus Grammomys; species Grammomys surdaster. The sequence goes on along the minus strand of NW_021605262.1, from coordinate 5,010,932 downwards.
CCTAGAAAGGTTCTGACTATCCCAGTAGAGAATCTCCTTAATAGGACCCACAATAGGGACAAAGGGCCAGCTGAGCCAAGCAGCAAATTGCCAGGGTGGCCAAACCCCTTTAAGGAGTGGCATTCAGGGTCTTTAATGAGGTATCTGACTCCCAGATGGAATATAAAATATGTGAGGGACTGAGTTTTTACTTCTCCCTGCCCAGCTTGGGGCATGTGGCCATCTGAGATGTCACCCAGCCAGAAAGCCAGCTCTATTGCAAACCCATAGTACAGATATGACATGTCCCAAGCCTTACTCTGGACCACCTTTGTCTTGTCCCTAGGGTCACCACCTGAGCAGGCCAGGCAAGAACATCATGGCAGGGCCACACACATTCCAAGCAGGTCTCGATCACAGGAGTCGGATGCCCACGCTATACACCACCGCAGGTCTCAAGTCCTGGCTGAGCATGTTGTACCAGCTAATGAGCCTGCTACCCGGGCCCTGGCTGCACAGCCCCGGCTGAAGGGGCAGGAGAAGCAGTTCCTCAGGTCTCCCAAGGGTCCAGGAAAACCTCTTGGGGCACCAAGCAGCAGCAAGCCAGGGAAAGCGGTCAGCTATTGCCTGCAGGCTGTGCCACTGCCCCAGGGTGCTCAGGATGGCCACCATCTTCCTCAGCCCCCACCACAGCCTCCGCCACAGCCCTATGGTCACAAGCGGTACCGGCAGAAAGCCAGAGAAGGCCACTCACCACTTAAAGGGCATGGCCAGCCTACCATGGTGGAACACGAAGTGGTACGGGACCTGCCTCCCATGCTGGGGCCCGAGGGCTACATGGTGCCTGTGGTCCAGAGGCATGAACACCATCATCACCATGAGCACCACCACCATCACCACCACCACCACTTCCACCCATCCTAGCACCCAAACAAGCACTCTGCCCAAATGCCCTTGGGGACACAGCAGGTGCTGGCATGTGCCCAGTAAAGAGTACAGCATCCCCTGGCCCAACACCAGCTACAGATGTCAAGTGGGTACCAGGGAGATGGCACTAGGCTGGATATTTGTGGACTAAGCTACCTTTCTCTATGCCACTTGGATACCAGTACATTTGATGCAACAGATGATTACCAGTAATGCATGTTCCTGTTTGATCCACAAAGCCCGTACATGAGGGCACAAAAGCATCTGTTCCCGATTTTTACTGCAGGGTGGCCGTGGGATGTTTGAGGGACTGTCCCTGGACATTTTTTGTATCCTCATGGTTCTTTGACCTTTGGGTACCTGAATGAGAAAGGCAATGCTTTTTGTGACGTTTATACGTTGTAAAATCAGCGGGCTGGGCTCGGAAAGTGGTTCTTCTTCAGTGTACCATGTTAAACAAGGCAGAACAAAGAGGCCAGAGTATCAGCAAATGTGGAGGGGGCACGGTTGAGCAGAGGGGCAGGGTGATGTTCAGTGGGCAGCTTGAGGCTTGGTGTCCAGAGCTTCTAGCATCCTAGGTAGATGTGAATAAGACCCAGACAGGTTAGGATGAGATGGATCAGGTACTATGCTGAAGGTCTCCATCCAGGCTGTACATAGCCAAGTGACACTTAGGTGTCCCTCCATAAAGTCTGCAAAGGTATGGGGGGCCTCAACCAGACATGATCTTCGTGGTTCTACCAACAGGACACAGCAAGGGGAACTTTTTACCTCTTGTGAGTTTGTGCAGGTAGCATTATGCCTTCTTGGCATAATAAAAGACTGTGCATTCTGTAACATGGAATACATACCCTTGTATTAAAACACTTTTCTGAGAGCTGTGGTCAGTCTACCGACACATCGTAGCTGTAGGTGAAGATGACAGGTACTTGTGGAGGGAGAGTGCTGTAGAACCATCACGGCTTCTGCTGGTTCACAAACATGACTCCGTAATAGTACTTCTTACTAAGGGATTTTTAGACTAAGAAAAATCAGAACTCTAAACCTGGAGCTCATCTCATGTTCACAAGGAACACCAAGCCCTATATGGGCTCTGTGGGCTACGGCTTATGCAGACTGTTGAGAAGTAACACAACTTTGAGCTTATCCCCCCTCTCCCTAAAACCCTTTTCCTATTCTAAGTAATTCCTGAAGACCTAAATATGATGTCTGTGACCTGGGAATCATCAGCCCTTTGTAGGCTGTTGCTGATCATTTCACAGCTAGAAATGCTCCTGAATACCAAAATGACTACAGTGTGCCACCCTTTCCTTACATGACTGAAGTACCCATGTCATGGATACTGTGAGGTTCCACCTCCCACACCACAGCAGAGGGACTGCACAGGAATGCATGGCTACCCAGTTTGCTTCTCAGTATGCAGCATTCTTATGCTGGGCTCGTGTTAAGAGGTCCTTTCAGGAGGTTGAAGAGATGGCTCAGCAGTTAAGAGCACTGGCTGCTCTTTCAGAGGACCTGGGCTCAATTTCCAGCACCCACATGGTGGTTCACACCTGCCCATAACCAGCTTCAGGGCCTCCGACACCCTCACACAGACATACATGTAGATAAGACATCAATGAACATAAGCTAAAAATTAAAGAAAAAAAGTCAGAGACATCATACAGGATATCCCTAATGACACCTCGGACCATGGTTCGGCTGAGCAACATGGGAAGTGGAGAGATTCAACTAAGTCTGAGTCCTGGTTTCACGTTTGAAAATTTCAGTGCAGGTAGAAGCCCTAACAAGCTCATGGCAGGGGCCGAGCATCTGCCCCTGTGTGAGTGTTAAGCAGAGGTGTGTGCAGCACTCCAGCCAGCTGAGGGACCAAGCAAGCCTCAGACAGCAGGGTACTCAGTGCCATGTATGAGGCCTAAAGAGATGGGAACACACTTGTGTGTGAACTAAATGAGAAACAAACCAGACCATTCAGTTGGGTGTGGCAGTGCTTCTGGGAGGCTAAATCAAGAGCTACAATCCAGGACCAGGGTGGACTATCTAGTGACACTCCCTCCCCCTGCCCCCAAATTGCTTGTGTTCTCTATCACTTAGCCACTCTGGTCACTAGTGTCTGAGAACAGCAGATCTGCTGAGGTGCAGGAACTTGGCCTGGGTAGACTCAGAGATTCCAGGACTGCCTAGTAGTAAAACTGCAATGTTGCAAGTGGAGACAGAGGTAAGAAAGCCACAGGTGGTGATGCGTAGTCCACCCTGTGCTGGGTGCCAGGATGGTGTCTCTGTGGCAGTTGGTAGTACCTGGCAACATTAGAGGATGGCTTGTTGTGAGGAAAACAAACAACCTTGGCTGAGTATGCGGAGGTTGTGGCTACTGTGTGTTCTTAGAACTGAACAACCTGATCTATGTACATTCCCAAATAAAAACCGTCAAGGGAACGAAGGGGTTGCCAAGATGTCCCGTTCTCAGCAGGTACCCCATCGCTTTCAGGGTGAATCTTTTGACTCCAGTTTCTATTTAACCTCTCAAGTGTGATCTGGAATCCTGCTGCCTTGAGCAGGCCATGTCCTCTGTTCACACATGGAGGTCTCCTAGCAAATTCAGGCAAGTGTAGGGTCCTTGTTCTTCTAAACCTTTAGGATAACTCTGTCTCTTCAAGGCTCATAGACACAATGCTCCTGCCTGCTACAAAGGCCAGTTCTGAGAGTAGAAGGCAGTCTCTGCCATCCTCGGTTGGCTTTAGAACCAATGAGGAGTCTGTGTCTTTGACATCCATTAGAGCATCTCCACGTGAACTAACACAGCTCAGGCCTATGCTGGGCAGCTCCTCAAAGGTATCTGCTGTCTGGCCCATGTTCTACTCTAGGTGACAGAGCACGCCCTTCCATTCTGTCTCTCACCTGCAAGAAGACCACCCTGCTGTTCCCTTGGGCCTGTTCACAGCTGCATGTTTTTGTGACCTTTGATAAAGTGACCTGTGTGCGGTTCTCCAGCCCTGGGGTTCCTCGATACAGTGGTTATCATCATGGATGTGATTGTCAGTGAACCAAGTCCATCCTCAGGATTCTGAGGTGGTGCCCTCTCTGTTCCTAGTGTCCTAAGCAGAAGGTATCAGTCACTGACAGACATCTGTGGTTCCTCAGCTCTGGAAACTGCACCAAGGCGTTTCTCCCAAAGGCAAACAGTCCCATCTGTAAGGTGTAGCAGGCTACAAAGACTACACTGCCTGCCTAAGCTTCATACTTCCCATAGAACCTGTTGTGGGACTCTGGATAATACCTGAGCTCTTCTCTGTGTCTGTCTGTTCCCCCATGACAACCCCCATTCCTGAGCTAATCTTTGCCGTGAATGCCAGGTCTATGGGCTCTAAGCCAGGCATGAGAACTCTGGTCTACAGTAGGGCCAAAGGACAGCTTCTCTTCCAGGTCATTCCCAAAGCCAATACACGGCTATACTGAGTCCTTACTGTGTCCATGGTATTCATGGCTCACCACTGATAGGGTGACTACACCACACATCGGTCATTAGCATGTCAAGCTTCTACATCAGAACATCCTCCAAAAAGCAGCTCTGTGCTCCCTTGGCAGTCTTTCCTGAACTATCCTCCTTCCTTGAACTACAGACGAACAGTTTCCTTCGATTTGCTTCTTCTAGGACACATGAGTAGACTCCCATACTATGGGAACAGTGTCAGCTTCTCTAAGTCAGGTTTATGCATGCTGCCACGGGTCAAGAGTCCTGTTTCTACAGTCAAACACTGCTCTACTGCAGAATGTCTGGGTATAGAAGACACCATGATGTAGGGAGTAGGTTTGTGGGTGGGGATATGTCCTGGGCCACAAAGATAATCCTACTTAACAACTGTAGGGACTCCAATGCCATTCCCCATGGCTGCAGTTCTATATTCCAGTGACTCAACACCTCCTACCCATTCCCCATTTTCTAGATTACAGATTTCTAGATTGCACTGTAGTGATTCCGGGGTTCCCATCCTTAGAAAGTTCTGAGTTGAGTCTAACAAGCTGGCATAAGAGTTCTAATATTTTTGTAGAGCTTTTCCACTGCTTCCACCCATGACCTTGAGTGTCCTGGGCCGTCAATCCCCCTGGGTGGTCAGTCTTGAAGTGGGCCTCTGAGAAGCTCTGGGAAGGAATGAGTAAGTACATCTTCTCCCACCACTGAATTCTATGGAAATGAGACACACAAAGTTCCTTAAACATTTATATTTCATAGAATTTTACTCTTCTACTAACAAAGTCATACAAAGACAAAAGCCTATAAAAAAGGAAAAACATGAAACTGATCTGAACCGCCACAGTTACCAGGAACACGGAGTTTGCAACAGAAAGGGAGCCCAGAGACTCTTGACAGGCAGCTCTTGTAAGCAGTGACCCAGAAAGGCCAGCTGCCCAGGGCATTCCTAACAGCTGGGAGAGACGCCCCATCTGCTCTGCTCTAGACACTGAGGGCTGAGGAGCCTGAGCCAAGTTCAGAGCTGAGTCAAAAGCAGGTGTGGAAATCACAATGCTAACGGAAACACATACTGGACAGCAGCTACTCTGGCAAGCTTACCTCTGGCTGCTTAACAAAGTCTGAGGAACTTGTGCAGGTGCAAACTTGGCCTCTACCCTAACTGGAACATCGTGAATGTGGACGGAGCTGTTTCTCTCGGAGAAAGCCAGAGAAGCCCACAGGCTGGCACCACGGGCCATCCACACAGAGGGTATCTCTCTCAAGCTTCCCCAGGGAGGGTTAAATAAATAAATATGCAATATAGAATGTGAGGAACGCATCACTGCTGTCACCTGCAGTCTGTGAACAAACCATGACCTACAGAGCAGAATGTCCAAGGGTAAAGTGCAAATCATTTGTCAGGTTCTTGAAAAGTGCAGAGGTGCCTATGGGCCCAGCTGAGTAAGGCTCTATGGCAGGAGACAAGACTCAGCCAGAAAGACCCAGGGCTGTGGCTGCTGATGCTGAGAGTGTTGGGCTGGGCCTGGTTTTTCTCTCCAGGAGGGTGAGGGAAGGGACGGCATGTCATGTGCAAAGCTGAGACCCATCATGGTTCGCACTCCAGAAGGTGCCTGCTGTCATGGGCTATGTGCAGAATTCTCAGTGTTCCTGCCGTTTGTTTGTTACACTGTGGCTCTCTGTAGTCACCTGCTTGAGGTTCCCAGCTCAGTGCTTATGAAATAAAAGTGGCTGAGTTCCCATGAGAAGAGAAATCAGGCTAGCTGCAGATAGTCCTGCAGAGCAAAGGTTCTCTCTGCAGGAGCTCCTAGGGCATCAACTCAAATGGGAACACAGCTGGCAGGTACCACCAGCGCAAATAATGACCCACTCCTACCCTGTAAACATGATCTCACTTTCCAGTGGTACCCTGAGCCAAGTCTGAGGAGTGTGGGGAGGGGGTGAGGAGGTGAGGATGGACAGTCCTCGGTGTGCTTACTATACAGAAAGCACAGCAAGGATACTCAAAGGGACAAAGAAGCCAACGGGGAACAGCTCAGTGACATTCCAGCCCCAAGTAACTGTGCTTGTTCACGTGTTCTGGTTCATCTGTCAGGTTCGTGAAGAGTACAGAGGCGCCTCTGTACTTTTCTCTGTACACAGTAGAAGTAAAATGTAACTGCCACAAAATGCTGGACAGTCATCTGTAGGAAGGTGATCCTAATGTCTGGAGGTGAGGCCCTGCCAGTAGTAGGAAGAGCTGCCCCAGATCACCTGGGTATACCTACCATGGCCCACAACAACATCAAGGAGCCATTCCTGTCAGAACAGCTGTAGATACTCCCCCCATGTAGCATCTTCTGCTCGGAGAAAGCCTAGTGGGTGTCAATGTCTGTGGGAAGCCATGTGTGTCAGGGTGACCAGAATCACTGCAACGTCTTGGTAGGCCAGGCAACAAGTGCCAGGGCAGTGGCCATCAGTCAGTGGCATGCTGGTGAACCCCAGCGTGGCCACAGGCAGCTTGCACAGTCCTGACCCCATCCAGGTGTGTCCAGGTTGCAGTTGTTAGGAGTAGATGGTGATGACTTCCCGGCCGCCACCCCTGACCAGGAGGACCCTGTTCAGCCCTTCGGTCAAGACCTCAAGAAACTCCATGTCTGGATTGATAGTTAAGGCCATACCAATCTCAACTGGCCATATCAGGGACCCCAGTTCTTATTACAGACTCAGTCTGAGAAACCAAAGGCCTGTGGCAGACAGACAGATCCCAAGAGGCTAGGAATGGGACCATAAAAGAACAGAAATGAAGCTACCACCTCCAGTCGGCGGAGATATCCCTGGAGCCTCCAGTTATTAACCCCATTTTCTTGAAACCAATAGGCAACTGGGTCACAGGAACCCTGGTGGTTCGGTGGTCTCTGACCAGGAAACAAGGAAACATCTCCTTCATTTGCCATTCTAAGGTCCCGAGTGGCTGTCCAACCAGGCCCCAGAGATGTCTTGACATTAGCAAAGCACAAACTGTCAAAGCTGTGGCCAACAGCCTGAACTGTGAAACGGAAAAGAAGGCCATCTGTCCTGCTTGAACTGCCACTGGGGGAGCCTAAGCTCAAAGCATCCTGAGAGGATACTGCATCTAGGCAGGGAGACAGACTCAGCACTATTCCAGTGACAGCTCTGTGTGTGGCAGGGAGCCACTGAGACCAAGAGTGGGCAGGTACATTCAGGAGAGCAAAGGCTCAGTTCTTCCTGTGAGGGGTTGTTCTACTCAGGCAGGCTTAGGGTCACACTGCACTTGCTAAGCATCTAGAGGACCCAGTCTGTGTCCCAATGTATACTGCTCTGCATCAAGGCTTGTCACTCAGGGACACACATGTGGATTTAGCACTGCCTTGGTCAGGTATCAAGCAAATCAAAGGGATATCCTGGGATGGAGTTATAGAGTGCTTACTAGCATACTCAAGGCCCTGTGTTTGATCCCAGCATTGTAAGGAAAGGCCCATCACGGATCCTCAGGAACTCAAATCCAGTGTCATTCCTTCAAATGCTAGGAAAGATCTGACTCCTCAGCCCTCCCCAGTCTGCTCAGACTCCACGGCACTTGCCTACCTCTGTACCAAGATCCCCCAAGGTCCCCAGGGTAACGCACAATACACAACAGGTAGAAAAACATGTTTTGGCACTGATGGGCCTAGGTGGACCTCTCACTGTACCACATATCCCTGCCTGCCTTGACACCCCCCACCCCCATCTTCCCCAACTCACAAGAGTTGAGGCTCTGTAAACAAGAGGACTCAGGCCTGACAGTGTCAGAGTTGTACTACTGTTCACCACCACCACTAGGAAACATTAGAAAAGGATACAGTTCTCGTCCCCCTGGCGATTTTTTGGGGGGCCTGGCATATTCAGTAGGACCAGTTGGGCATCTTGGGACTTGTTGAGAACTACACCATTGAGCTTCACAGCTGTATGCATCCTCCTGACGTTGGACTGGTCCCTGGGGAGAAGGGTGGTAGAATGGGCACAGTGGGCTTGAGGCCTGTAGTCTGCCTGGCCCTCCCATTGTGTTCATGGGAAGGGCAAGGCTCAGCAGATTACCTGAGGATGGGGTGTGGGGTGACTTAGCAGCAGAAAGCATTTGGCTCTAGACACTTTAGAGCAGAGCATCACTAAACTGCTAAGCTTCTAGGGACCATAAAGTAATGCAGGTAAACTACAACACATTCAATAAGCTGTATTTGCAAAGCAACCATTGGTACAGGCGCAAACAGGATATGAGGGCCAGTAGCTGTCTGGGCAGGCATGAGAACTGGCCTGTGTCTTAGGGCACTGGTACAACTGCTGAATCCCTGTCATCTTCCTGACATGCCTGGTGCTGCCAAGTAGCCTATCTGTTGAACTGAGTACACAGTACTTAGGTATAGATGGAACTAGGTACTCAAGAAGAGAGCTCTAGAGAGTCCTCTAACAGGTCAATGCCATCCTGGTGCTGTCAGCTTGTGTGTGGAAGCTGGGATTCAGCAGAGAACTAGGTCTGGGCTCAGGCAACCCTCTTTCCTACAGGGTCAAACTGTGACAAAGTAACAAGCGCCTCTGGCACTATATGGTTCAGATTCATGTTTCTAGCCTCTGAAGTGAGCAGAACATCACTGAGTTCTCACACATGTCCTACTGTTATAGGGGGCCCTGTCCCAGGTAGCAGGGACCACAGCCACATAAGTGTGAGGATGTCACAGGTGTATATTCACTAACACATAAGCACTCAGGTGCCTGTAGGGCAGAGGTCAGCCTTCTCATCTACCAAACATCCCCTCTCTAGAGAATAGAGCCAGTGTTTAGAAAACTACCTTTGGAAATTTTGCCACAGAGCACTACCTGTCCCAATAAATTTGTATTTCTATTAGTACTGGGACATCTGGAGCATCCTTGGGCTCAGGACACAGGGCAGAATTTTTGGATAGCCTGTTAATTTCCCCCATACAGTCTTGATTGCAGCTCTTCTGAGTAGAGGCATCTGTGCCTCAGAGAGAGGGACTGGCAGATGAAGCTGCCATTGAGGGTCACAGAGAGGTCCTGAGATGCCCCATAATCACACCCACTGATCAACTCAACTCTGAGCCAAATATAACAGCTTGTAACTGCCATTCTCCAGGAAGAAAACAGTCATGGGCCCTTTATCTTCTCTCTTCAGTTTAATTTGATAAAATTATAGGTGAGTCTCTGTGGCACCAGTCAGGCCTTTCATTACAGGAACCCTGAATTCAGTCCATGGAAAGGGCACAATTACTGTGTGTTTGGCCCAACAGCAGTTCTCAAACAGCATGAAATGCAAGAGCCTGGGGGTGGGAACGTACAGCAGTCACATGGAACCCGAGTTCTGGGTTTGGCCTGTAATTCATGCCACTGTGGCATGCCCTGTTGAAGCTAGAAAAACTCCAGAGGAGCCAAGGAAAGTCCCTTGAGTTCTGAAAGCTAACTCAATCCCGCCTCTGTTCCTTGGAAACCAACAGAGTTAATCAGTAAAATGTCTCGTACAAGATGAACTCTACACAGTGTCTACACCTGGGAGTGTAAGTCTACACAGCAGTCTTGGAAGCAGGACGTGAAGTCACATGTCCTTGGCTGGCTGTCAGAAGAACTGCCCAAGACCATCCAAAGTAGAAAATACATGCATGTAAATGTCTACAAATGCTAACGGTGCATACCAACACACACATGCAGGTAGGTACACTGGTGTGTACACAATACAAACGTACTCAAACCAGCACACATGCTCATCTGATAATACATGCATGAGCTTTAACATGGTGCATACATGTACTAGCCAGTTTACATGTTTTCTAACTGGTACACACATGCACTCTAACCAACACACATCCACAGACATATATACTCCAGGGAGGTTGTGAAAGGAAACACATCTCTGGCTAGGCTAACCAAGAAATAGCCCTGAACCCTAGAACTTCTTCCTGACCCTGTCTAATCCTGTGTCCTGACAGATAAGTATCCCATCAACAGTCCCCATGAATGTATCCAGGAATATGTATGTTATGTACAGACACATGTGTTCATCTACATGTGTACAAATGGTATCGGTCAAACTCTGTTACGATGCCTTTCTGATTATGTGTTTTAATAAACTATAGGAGGGAGGGGGCTTTTAGATTTGCAGACAGCAGGAAGCCTGGGGTGCTCTCAGCTTTCCCAGTTGTCCAAGCTTCTCAAGGTTTCCTCAGTGTCTGAGTAATTCAGCTACAGTCATGTGACCACCTAACTATAACTAGCACCTTGCAGATTACCTGCCTGTTAGGGACAATGGCACAGAATGACTGGAGGGAGACAGGACAGGGACAATGCAGATGAAAGGACCACAGTAGCATCTCCAGGTAACCTCAGCATATGTCCTCCCAGAATGCTCTGACCCATGGGCTTGCAGATAGACCCTCAGATTCTGCATCCCAGCCTATACTCTTGGCCCTGACATCCAGACCCCATAGGTCTGACTATATAGAATCGATCCACAACCCCTTCTCACTGGAGAGGAAAAGATGGCAACCTCATGGATGGATGGAGAGCCGAGGAATCGATTTTATATTGACTGAGTAGACCTTGAGGGATGTGGGTGAACTTGCTCATTGATGCAGGAAGCACACACCCGCCCTGTCTCAGAGCAGCTCAGAATCAGCTCTCCCACACTGTCTTTGGTGTCACTTAAGAGAATGATATCTGGGTATGTGCCCTGAGCCACTCTGAGTGGAGGCAGTAAGGTCAGCAGGATGTTCTACACACACAGGGCTGTACACACACAGGCATGCAAGGCAACTCAGTCTAAGGCAGTCTAAAAAATGAAAGTGCACTTACAGGTTTCCCCACTCTCTACATGGAAGAGAGAACACAAAGAGCAGGTTACTTCAGCAGAGAACTCCACGCGATTCAACCAATTCAAGTACTGGTGGTGGCCATGCTAAGTGGTAAAACGGCTTGCCTTGGCCCTTCAATGGGTTCCCACTCCACAGGACCCTAAAACCTTCTTTCACTCCCTAGGAACTTAGAGCTTTAGGATAATCCCGCCGTAAAGACCCAGTCAAAGGCCCTCTTTTGCGCTTGAAGGCTGTGTCAAGAAGACTTAACCGAATCAGTCATGATGGCATCCCCACAGCCCTGTGACAGCCACAAGGACCTCAGTCTTGGGATTCTTAAGTCAGCCAAGATGACAGAACCCCAAAAGTCTGTGACAGCAGCCTAGACTATGAGGGTGGGGTCTAGGAAGTCATCAGTAGCATCTCCAGGCAACCTCAGCATATGTCCTCCCAGAATGCTCCTGCCTGTGGGCTTACAGATAGAGGACCCTCAGACTCTGCATCCCAGCCTATAACTCCTGGCCCTGACATCCAGACCCCATAGGTCTGACTATATAGAATCCATCCACAATTCTTTCTCATTGAAGCAGAAAGGATGGTAGCTGTCTCCATGCCACGAGGATCTCCCCTGTTTCTTGTCCTACCAGACAGACTCTTGGTTTCCCTTCCCCTGCCTCTTACTACCTCACTTTCCTGCCTTGAAAGAAAAAAAAATGGACCCAGAACCCTGTTGCGCTGATAGCTTAATCCTCTAGTGACCTGGCTCACTGGCACTGACAGCATAGCCTTGGGCTGGTCCCAGTTCTCTGCAGGCCTGTGGGCCAGTGGGCTGTCCTCCAAAACTCCTTAGAGGGTGGGGCTGGAAGTCCATCCTCACTATGCATTGGCCCAGGCCACATTGACACTCACGGCTTTAGGCTGAAGAGGTCTTTGAAGCCTGACGTGCCGGTGTCCTTGGTCCTGTGTTTCTCTGCAATGAGTTTCTCTTTTGTCCACGTCATCTGGACTTTGTCTGGTGTTAGTGGGGCTGGGGTTCTAGCGGTTGCTGTGGTATGGGATGCAGTGTTCCTGTCATGAATCAGCTGGGCCTGGTGAGGGAAGAGCAGGTCAGAACAGAGTGGCTCTTGAAACCCACCTTCGGGAGAATGTTCCCAATGAGGCAAGCAGGCTGCAGAATGAACCAAGGATTCGTGTGCAACTGGCTCAGACTCCACAACTAGCAGACAGCAACTCCACAAAGGGCTCTGGCACTGTCCCCATCCTACAAGGATCTCCCCTATTTCTTGTACTACCAGATGGGGGTTCCCTCTACTGCCTCTTCTTGTCCAGAACTCTGTTGAACTATCAGAACACTGGAGCCACAGTCTCTTTACTTGGTGTAGCCCCTGACCTCTCTCTCTGTCATCAACCCTGACCAGGACACACCATGGTGCACCTCTCTGGCAGTTTCTATCTCAGGGAAGGGCTTGCTTCAACAACCTCTCTGGCTGCCAGGCTCACAGGGGCTTTAAAGGGTCATAAGTGGGTGGTGCCTTGGTAGCCCTGGGAAGGTAAACATGGGGAGTCCCTACCTCCAGTAGCTTAGGCACTGAGGGAACAAAATGAATGTTTAAAGATCTGAGACCAACCTGCATCCTAGGTCAAGGGTCAAAAGTCTGAACAGACCTTCCTCTAGTCTGGGCTACAAGAGTCATCACTGATGCTCTGAATCTGAGATGTCAACAACCAAGGACTGAATGGAATGTGGTATCTGTCTCATAGAGCCACAGATAAGCTCAGAGAGAAGGACCTCTGGAGCCCCACTGAGGACAAAAGACTCTAGGAGGCCTTGCTCCAGTAAGAACATCCACCCACAAGAAGGCTAAGTGGGACAGCATGCAGCTGAAGACACAGAAATCTCCACACAGAAGCCCCTCATAACTAGGACTCATTAATGTCGCCGCATAACAAATTGGTATCCCAAGAGGAGCTAACAGCAAGTGGTAGCCACATGCTGTCTTCATACTTGACAATGTAAGTGAGCCAGTGAATGATGAGGGCACATAAGGGCACATGCCCTGTGTGGGATCCAGACAAGTGAGTCTGGCTGAGTGAGGACCTGCCACCTGCTTAACCTGCACAGCCTCAGCCTGCGTGGGTAAGGGCTTACTGCCTACTCACCTGCAGAGCTCCAGCCAAGATGGGTCAAAATCTATCAGGGGATGCTACTCAGTACTGTCTGTATAGCAGGGGTTAGCAGGGGTCTCCAGGATGGACACTGAGGTAAGGCTCAGCCTTGACTTCCTCAGGTGGTGGCATGGGTCACCTCAGCTATATATGAACTTCATAGTCCCTTAGTGTCCTTACCTCCAACATGACCCTAACTTTCCCACAGCTTCCACAGGGAAGAATAACCTGTTGGTCACCTACCATAGAAGCAGTATAGTCTAGCAGTGCAACTGAAAGTCTCCACCCACCCTGTTGACTAGCTCCAAACAAACTAGTGGCCTCTGTCCCATGTGGAAGCACATCTCTGCTGAAGTCAGACTCTTGAATGTCATCCCGTACCCCAAACCCTTCTTTATCTGAGTTTAGTAATTCTCCAGGTTAAGGTTGCCACTTATCTACTATAGGTTCTTTGTCTTGGCTAAGGCCAGAACAAACTGGCTTGCACTAGGACTCCCTGCAGCCCAAAGGGACAGTGAGAAACAAAGCCATAGAGTCTTTCCAGACATGTTGAAGCCAGCTGCCAGGCATCTATGCTAATGGTCTCTGTCCACAGACATGGAGGGCATCCTATCTGGATCCTAGGTCTTCTATCTCCTATGCCCCCCGACTCACCTAGAAACCCAGGGCAATCACTACTCTGATTCTCCCTGTTAGTCATGTGACCTATGTGCTGACCATAGCCAATTCTCATGAACAACAAGGTTATAAGAGGCAGAGGGTTCTTCTGCCTCTGTGACCACAGTGTGGTATCACTGATTCCATAGAGAATCATTTCTTCCACCCAGTTGGCCATTGCACAATCACATGTAAGAGTCTGGAGTCTGAGCAACCAAAGACCTGAGGGCACAGTCTCAGGGTAGATGTCACGTTATCCACCATCTGTGTCTTTCCTAGGTATGAAGTGACCGCAAAGATGCCAGCCCTCAGAGTCATGCTGTACCAATGGGCACAGGTGGCCATGTAGGAACTGTGTGAATCCAGAGCCATTGGTTGCTAGGCTGCTCTGTGCTCCCCTCGACACAGATCCTGTGTTTGGGGCCAGATGGCGCTGACTCCTCCTACTTTCTCCCCAGTGCACACACCTCTCTCTCCCGCTCATTCTTTGACAATTGCATCTGTTTCAGCATCTGTGACCTCTGCTCCATCATTAGCGTCTTCTCATAGGTGAATGCGGAAATGTCATTTTCAACCTAAAAAGCATCAAGCCACAGAAGTAAACAATGTATACAAAACATGGTGTTACCGCCAACCACCACCTACCCAACCCGCTTTGTCAAGTGGACATGAGAAAGCAGTGGCCATGTACTCCGGGCCTAGATTTCTATCCCTGAAGTGTCAGAGCTCTATCCCAGAACAGCCTGGAAAGGCGTGAGAATGTGTGACAATGGATGCAAATGTGTGGTCTGCAATAACAGGTGGACAAATACAACAGCCTACCTACGTTCCTGCTGGGGACTCTGTAATATTACCATACAGTCAATGATGATGCTGAATTTCACACTGACTAAGCACAGAGCTGTTCAGAGTTTGGACAGGGCATTCCTGGTTTGTCTGAAGGAGCTGTGATCTCAAGGGACACATACTTCTAAATAACTGGTGTCATTTCCTGTCTCAGACAGGCTCACTCTTCACAAGAGTTATTAAATCCATATGGAAACGATAACAAAGGACAACAGCAGTTAAGCACTACTGATCTAATGATCCTGACTGGTGGCACTCAGAATAGCCCTGACTATTATACCCAAACACCTAAAACCTTACGCGCTGAGTAGCCCCTTGTCAGTTGACCATGTCCCCAGGTTAGGGACAGAGGTCTGTATTCTAGTAGGAACTCAGAGGGAGGTTAGCTCTAGAAGCCAAGCCCCTAGGGTAAGACTGAAGCTGAGTGCTTAGGCAGCTCAGGCATTGTATATTATAGACACTGGCCCAGGCCAGTGGACTGCTGGTCTCCATGCCTAGCCTGGACTGACCTTGTCTCCCTCCAGGAATCCTTTCTGGGCAGCCTCTGTTACTTAGTCAAAAAGGTAGTTTCTGACTACTAATAATGCAGACAGACCTAAGAGTGCCACCTATAGAGGAGGTTACAAACAGAAGCCACAGAGAGTGAGTCTGCAACTCCAAATATCTGAGAAATGTCCAAATGTGGATATGCATTTCTGAACAGCACACCTACCCAAAACTCTCAGAGAGGTTTCAGAGTCTCAAAGTCTTACACAAAGCTCCTACAGAGGAAGAAAACACAGTCCCACACTACGAGGTTCCCTGGGAGCTGACAAGAAAATGCAAGAGGTCGTCAATAATGCAGAGAGATGCCAGACCTCATCCATGATTAAAGAGACACAGGCAGAGACAAGCAGTTTGCAAGCTCCAGCTAAGAAGTGCCTCTACAACCCTGGAGCTGAGAGTCCTCCATGTGACATAGTGGGAGGTCCCTTTACTTAATGCGGCACTCCACATGGCCATGGAAAAGAAATGGGCCCTTCTGGGACACCCTTTACCAAACATAATCCCTCCGTGAGACTGTAGAAAAGCAGGCCTCTCTGGGACTATTTCTACCAAATGTGACTCCCTGACAGTTCTACTCCAGGGACTGAGCTGCACAGCCATGCACAGACTGTGCAGGGTGATCATGTATGGGTGTCATCCATGATCAGGTGATGGAGGAATAAGCCATATAGACCACGTAAGTGAGAACATGGCATTCAGAGAAAGCAGGAGGCAGTAAGGAGCAAAGGATACACAGTTAATCCATTTGGGGCTGTTTAGTCCATAGGCACAATCTTAAGTCCTCAGGGACAGCTGGAATGAGCATCTCAGAATCAACCTCACTCCTTAGTCATTCAGACACAGTAAACCGCCTCTACTGTAACCCAGTCACTTTATTCTACCTGTTAGCCCCAGCATGACTTCACTCATGCCCCTAAAGACCCGCACAGATAGGCAGATAATTTCTAGAAGAGGAACTATGAAGTCATGGATAAAAACAGAGCCCCAAGCACCCACATCTGCATTGGTCAATTGCTGGCTGAACCTCCCAAGGAACAGTCACATCAAGTTCCTGTCAGCAAGAGCCTCTTGACTGAGCTCAGGGACCCTGGTGGGCGAGCTGGTGGAAGGACTGGAGGAGCTAAGGGAGACTGTAACCCCATAGGAAGAACAACATCAGCTGGCCGGACCATCCAGTGCTCCCAGGGACTAGACCACCAACCGAGGAGTGTACAGGGTGGGATCCATGGCTCGAGATACATATATAGCAGAAGATGGCCTTGTCCGACATCAATGGAAGGGGAGGCCCTTGGTCCTGTGGAAGTTTGATGCCCTGGTGCAGGGGGGTGTTGGAGGGGTGGGCCAGGAGAGTGTGAGTGGGTGGGGGAGCACCTTCATAGAGGCAAAGGGGAGGGAGGAGAAGGAAGTTGTGGGATGGGTAACCAGGAAGTGGGATATCATTTGAAATGTAAATGAATGGAATAATTAATAATAATAATAATAATAATAATAGTAATAATAAAAACAGAGCCCCAGGCTTCAGACCTCTGGGCTGACCTCACCCCCAGGGACTACACCCCATAGGCCTTCTCCACCAGAGCTGCTGTCAACTGAGACATGCTCAGACAGGATAGGGACAGTAAGACTATACAAGTATTACCCTAAGGAACATGTCAGGATGTACTATCTCTGAGTCCAGAAGTGTAGCATGACATCCAGGTCTGTCTGTCTGTCTGTCCACCCCACCCCTACCCCCAGCACACAGCTGTGCACATACCATCTCCACCACCTCCACCTCGGCACTGATCCTGAGGTGGTACAGGAACATCTGCAGGTCCTTCTTCATCTGGATGCTGTTATCATCCACCTGGGCTACAGTGAAGATGCGCATCCGGCACTTTCTCCACACCTGGGGAAGAGGGGAACATTTCTGCAGGAATTCAGGCAAGGCCACACCCTCCACACAGTGGTAGCCCTGTAGCCAAGTGTTAGCCTATGGCCCTATACCAGACACCTTGTGTTGGCGCAGCAGGAAGGGCAGAAGCATGAGCATGCCCCCATCGTGCACGATCCACCACACGTCAATGTTCCCATCGCTGAAGCGCTCTTGGTTCTGTGGGAACAAGTCGATGTTCTTGGCCACCAACAATGCCTGATGTGCTGCTGTCGTGTCACGGACAGTGTCTGTGGAAAGAGGTATCCATAGGTAAGTTACCAAAAGGGCCAGCTGGACCTTGGGATCTCATGGGGGGCAAACAGGGAGCTAGCTTCCCTCCAGGCAGTGGGGAGACTGTCACAGGCTAAGTAGGCAGGGTCCCATGAAGTCATCTACCCAGGGGGTCATCAAAGAACAACTTTCCATACCAGAGCTACTCCATGATCTCCAGAAGACTGTGTGTCACATTCTAGGAAAACCCCCAAATGGGGATTGGGCTTGGACATTAGGGGAGAAAGTATTCAAGAATGTAAAGCTACCATTTGCTTTCCCAGTAACTAACAACTTGGCCAACATATTCAAAGGTCCCAAGTCTATATTTTCTGGCCATACACTTAGTGTGTCAGTAACATTTGGGACTATCATGGAACCTGGGAGGAGAATGGTTACCACACCCACCCACAAAGTTCTTCCAGGAGAAAGGGTTATCTGACTGCTTCCAAGCTTCTGGCCAGGCCATGAGGACAGTGTTGTGTTTCATGCCACCAAGGCCAGCTGACTGGATCAGGTGGGATGCACCATCTCGCAGGTTGGAGGACACCACCAGTTGGCAGAAGCCTTTCGTCTTCTCTGCACTCATCAGAGACCGGATATTCTGCAGAAGTTGTGGAGGTGGGTGTTATTACATGATACCAAGACACATGTCAGGGGCATCTTGTCCTTCATCCTTACAGTGAGGCAGCCCCACACATATTCCATAGCCTGATATTTAGGGATGGAAACTCGGGAGTTGCTGGCCATGTGTGTCTGTACACATGTGTAAGAAGAGACAAAGTGAATCTGACGCCTTGAGGCATAGCCATGTGCAGGTGTCTAGGAAGGTCACCACCAGGGTACACCAGATAGTGCCTTAACATGATCTCTGACTTTACCGACCATCCCTTATTATTTGGATTTGGGGTGGGGTCATATCAGACAATAAGCATCAAATGTTCATGGGTCATGCTTCATGGGTGGACTTTAACAGCCTTTGAGCAAATGGAGGGCTCCAACTAGAGCTATCAGACAAGTCACAATGTCAGCCTCCACACCTGTCCACTTCCATCATTCCATCACTATGTCAGAAATCTACCAGGATCTATCTAGCAACCCCTGCCTCTCTAGAGCAGCTTAGGGACAATGGAGAGGTTGGACACTATGACTCAGGACACACCATTCACTAGTCAACAGCCCCAGAGATGATGTCCTTCTATGGTAAGCAGGCTACTAGGTCTTGTTGGGTGCAGGGTGTTCAATGGTACCTAGAGGAGCACCCCTAGTAGATTTCACACTTATGTGGACAGTGACCCTCATGCCTTTGCACTCTCCCTTTTAGAAAAGGAGGACCGCATCACTGTCAGGCAAATGTTTTTCCATATCAGAGAGGAGTCCCTCTTGGTGTAGTCTGTGATAAGATTCAGACTTATTGATGCTCAAGACTTTGGAGGCTGTAATGCAATGAATGTGGTTTGGATGGGAGGTAGATGTGCTTGGGGAATGAAGACTATTGAGAGACTGAATGGTGTTCCCAAGAGAGGTTCATTTTGACCGTGTTAGAGCCAAAATGGGAAAACATGACCTTATTTGGAAATAAGTATCATTGCAGAGGAATCCTAACTGTTCAATGGGACCCTGAACCCAGTAACAAGTAGCTCTGAGAAGACGGACAGGCAGACAGATTTGAGAAGGAAGGCATCCATATGGAGACAGGCTAAGCCTAGGAATGCCTGGAGCCCCCAAAGCCAGAAGAGACAGGAAGTGATTTGAGCCCACCCTGCCCATACCTCAAATTTAGACTTCACCCAGTCTGGGTTTTCTCTACGGGTCACAAGACATACTTTTCCCCCTCCTTTGCCTTCTATGTTGGCCCCACAATGACACTGCCCTGCACGACATCCCTACAACTAAAGCTGTACTGACAATACACATGGTTCCCAGCCATCCTCTCTCACCTCCTCCCTTACTGTATGTCCACCTTCACCAACCACCAGCCATCTAGGGTAGACCAGGCTCACAGGAACGTTCCACTTATAGAATTCTGCGTAATTCAGAAACAATCTAAACACACTGTCCTAAAAGGGGAACATGCCAGTGAGTGAGAGGCAGTCCAGGCGGGAGGTGTGGTCACAGGGACACAGCTGCTCCCAGGCAGGAAGGACAGTGACCATGATGGGGGTTTCATAGGAGAAGTACTAGAGAGGCTGACTCAGCTCGATGGCATGTGACAGGGCTACTCTGTCCTCCTAAGGACTGAAGCTGGCTAAAGGTCACAGCACAGAGAACACTACAGAGACCGTACAGGGTACCTACACACCCCTGCCCTGGCTTTGTGATGCCCGTGTCCCTGACACTGGCTGCAACATTACTTTCCCCATGCTAGACCCAAGGAACTGGAACTGGATCTTAGTCCTTGCCTTACTGCTAGAGAATCTCCTGCCCAGCCTAAAGCTTTAGCGGCCAGAGCCCTGACCAGGCAGGCATCTGGCCCAGAGAAGAAGTTGGCACATCTGCCAAAGCCACTGTGGCCAGGGAAACCTCACAGAAGAGGAAGATAGGATCCTTAGTTAGGGAAGGATAGGGTGACTCAAACCCTCAAGCCCTCTCATGCAAATGCTGCAGTGGAGGGAGAGTAATATTAATCCTGATATGTTAAGGAAATGCCAATAACAAGTTTCTTATACAAGCTTTGATCATTTAAAATGGCTTTCCCAAACTGTCTTCATTTAATACTATTAAGGATAGTCTAACTAAAGGGCAGAGCTCCATTAGAAAAGTGACAGGTCCCAGATGCTAGCGCGAAGGACAGGTGGACCCTTGGGCAGCTCCTTGCTTTTGCTGATCAACAGAAATGACTAATTCCAATGCTAAACCTTTCCTATGGTTACCAGGAGAGGCAAATACTTGGCTTCTGCTTTTCAACATGTGTTCCTGATTCAGATTCTTTAGAACCTTCCACCTAAAAGTACATAGAAATTAAAATCATCCAACCACGGTTTGAGTAAATATGGGGTCCTGGGTCCCACCCCAGCACTACAGAATATAAACGAATCTAACAGACTTAAGTGAGAAAGTCACAGGTATTCTTCTCTTTCCTTATCAGGATGGAGATCGAAACCAGGGTCAGAGGGTCCCCAGCAGGCACTCACTTCAACACAAATACCTTTCCCCATGTTCTGCCAGTGACATCAGATTTAACAAGAGTCCATGCACACCCTTAGACTCTGTCCAAAGGGTGGCCTTAGCTTCAGGGATCTCCTCTAAAGTGTGGAGGAGACACCTAGAAAGGACATGAGCATACCATTGCTTAAAGCAGATACTGGCCTCTTTGTACTCAAAAAATATCACAGGTAAAAACAAGAGCACCTCCAAGACAGAGCCACCCTCTCTCCCATAACAAAATGCCCCTCAGAGCAGCTACAGGTCAGACACCGAAGGACAAGACAGAAAACCACCCATCCTTAAAGACTATAGCTATCACGCTTAAATTCGTGGGTTTGCAGTCAGCAGCAGCCAGTATTCAGATCGGAGGCTCCACATGCTAAGGGACAACTGCTGGTCCTTTTGGAGGGGCAAGAAAATGATCCATCACTTCTCTCGTCCTCTTTGAACTTGCTGAATCTCAAAGTGGCCTGACAGGCTGACCAGGCAAGTGATGTCATCACTAAAAATGCCACAGGACTATCACTCCAGACCAGAGTTATCAACAGTTAATACCATCAATTCCCACAGTCAGTCCTCAGAATCCACTAGACAGAATCCATTCCATACTCCACCCAAAATGGACTACACTCAGAAACTGGGATGCAGCTTACAGACGCAAAGACAACAAGAAGTCCGGATTTGCAAGCAAGACCAGATAAGGATAGCTGTAAGAAAAAAGCACGTGGGCTAGAGAGATGGCTTAGTGGTTAAGAGCACTGACTGCTCTTGCAGAGGTCCTGAGTTCAATTCCCAGCATCCACATGGTGGCTCACAAACATCTGTAATGGGATCAGATGCCCTCTTCTGGTGTGTCTGAAGACAGCGACAGTGTACTCATATACATAAAATAAATGAATAGATCTTTAAAAAGAAAGAAAGAAAAGAAAATAAGAAAAGAGCAACTGATCAAACCCCTCCAGAGAAGAGGGTGACACCAAAACATGGCAGCCATGATGGAGCCTTAGGTAAGATCCGCAAACGGAGAAAGGGGAGTAAAACGGTTTCTGATAATCTGGGTAGCTGGACCACTAGAGGTGACAGGACTCTGCCTGGCCTTGAGAGGACAGCAGAGGCTGGAGGTGGACATGAGGAACTGATGACACTACTTCTGCTTAGGCTGGAGATTTCCTGTCACAACTGAATGCAGAGAAATAAAAAAGCCTGTGTAGAAACCCAGGAGTTACAGGACCAACAAACTGTGGGCAGTAGCCATCAGAGATGGCTCCAGTATGCTGCAGAAGCAGGTTCTGGTTACTCACCCCCTAGCCAAAGGATCAGGACATCTGGCAGCTCATAGCCTCATGACCCACAATCTCTACCTACTAGAAGGAGCTGAGGTGCACAGGGAACTATAACAGACACCAGGAATGGAGTGCCAAGGCTAGGCACAGGGGCCTTCGGGGCTTCAGTCCCATGGCAGCTGTCACTCCCAATCTTTCTCAGGAGAACACACACCTCGTCTCTTCAAGACTCAGTAGCCACCGTGACAGAAACCAGTGGCAGCACACATATCTCATTCATCCGGCACCCCACCTGCCTACCTCTTCAGCCCGCTGGGCCTCCACATGCTTGTCTAAGTAGGTGCCCTCCAGCACAGATCCCACGATGGTCAGGCCCTTGCCAGCTTTCAGCTGAGAGGTAAAGGACAGCAGGCGGGGGTGCTTTACACACTGCTCAGAGTCCAGGTTCAGCATCACCAACACCTGTGGCCTGTAGCAGGATAGGCAGGGACAGGAGTTATGACAGCGACATACAGCCAGGGCTCCCATGCTCACTGAGCCAGACAGGATAGAGATGGGAAAGTGAGTAGACAGACAGCACAGGAAGACCTGGTGGGACAGGTGGGACAGGTGGGACAGGTGGGACAGGTGGGACAGGTGGGATGTAAAGGACAGATGGGACTGGTGGGACAGGTGGGACAGGTGGGTCAGGTGGAACAGGTGGGATGGAAAGGACAAGTGGGACAGGTAGGACCTTGTGTCTGAGGCTTCAGGTGTCCCAGCTAAGGTTGCTTTGCTTGGCCTTAGGACAGAGGATCCCTTAGTGGATCATGCCTCCAATCCATACTGCTGGTGGCTTGTTGGACATTCAGGACCCATCTGGATAGTCTCCCATTCTTAGGCAATGATGCCCTGTCAGATTTCTCCCCAGAGGGCCAAAGGCAAAAACTTCTGAGATAGCACTACCCAGTTGGCAGGATAAGGGTCTCTGCTCCCTTCTGCTATCTTGGGGCTGTGGTTGTGGAGTGTACTCACCTCCAGTTCTTGGTATGTGGGGGCCCATGTTCCACACGCAGCAAGGCATAGCGGGCAGCGTTCAGTGACAGGCCCCTGATGCCATCCCCCCACTCCTTCTCAGCCCTGTGTGGGAACAGAGGAAGGCCACCTTGTCACAGTAATATTCTTAAAAATGTTACCTAGTGGGAACATTCACAATGTGTGTTAACCCGACAGGAAGCGGCTTCCCAGGACAAGCAGGGCTCCTGGGTTAAAAGAAAAGGTTCGAGCCGGGCGGTGGTGGCGCACGCCTTTAATCCCAGCACTTGGGAGGCAGAGGCAGGCGGATTTCTGAGTTCGAGGCCAGCCTGGTCTACAGAGTGAGTTCCAGGACAGCCAGGGCTATACAGAGAAACCCTGTCTCGAAAATCCAAAAAAAAAAAAAAAAAAAAAAAAAAGAAAAGGTTCGAGCAGCAGAACTTGCTGTGTGGTACCGTTCACTGGGGACACCAGGGACAGAGAGAAGAGGTTGAGACCATGACTTAGAAGCCCTGAACTGTATTGGTCTCAAGGCCCAGAGTGAGGACAGAACTGTCAAGGAAGGACAAAGGTAACACTGTGGAGATGGAACTCTGAAATGTACCATAGCTCCTGGGACATGCCCGTGCTATGGTTGACAGAGGGCCAAATTCCTTAAACACACTGTCAACAGTGGAAGCCACAGATGTGCCTGTTAATAAATTGGAATATATGTGAAATTAAAAATAACAAAAAAAAAAAAACGAAAACCCTGCCCAGCTTCTGCACAATAGAATCCTGGGCAGGAAATCAGCATAGACCTGAATAAAGTCAGCCTGGCTGGGACTAGGGGACAACACAAGACACTGAAGACTCACAGGGTCTAACCTCCATGAGACCTCAGCAGCAGCACATGGACTCATGCCCCAGGCTGGTCAAGTAACTGCTCTGGTTCTGTGTGAGCATGAGGAGTGTGGTGAACTCACAGCTTTCTAAGGGGCTGCCACTCACCCACGGTACTCGATGTACTTGTAGATGCAGCCGGCGATGAGCATGGCGAAGAGGGCATAGTACCAGGAGCAGATGAACATCAGTGCGAGGCAGAGACTCATCCCAAGGAAGGAGAGCGTCCTGATGGACAGGAAGGTCAGACCCAGCCCATACAGCCCCTAACTGGCACCTGAAAACCTGCTTCTCCCACTGCACTTTCCCCATTATGAAACTCTTCCTTGGGCAGGATATTGGTCCATGACCCATGGCAATCAGGGCTGCCACTCAGGCATCCCTGAAATACGAAATGGCTCCCAGGGATTCAGCTTGGAGACAGTGCAACTGTCTGTTTCCCTCCTGATGTGCACAAGACACCCAGCTACGTGCAGAACACAGAATGGGCTCCACCCACTCAGCCAGCACTGTGCTGGAAACGGGCCTGAAGAATACTGGCAGCTCTGGGACCTCCACCTTTCTGGTTGGAGAGGACCAGGCTGACATACGAATCATATGTGTACTCAGGAATGCAAGACCAGGACAGGGCCATGGCCTCATGGATTTCACTGGGGCTCCTTTCACCAAAACAGTTTTAAGTCCAGCAGCAGGCAGCTTCCAGAACACATTGCATTGTGCTCAGGTTTGTGGGTCCCCCAGGGCATCCACACAGAAGAAGGCCTTACCAATGATAGAACTTGAAGCGTGGACGCCAGTTGGGTGTGCGCAGCAGGGTCTGTACAGCACAGGCCAGATTGACGAACATGTAGCACATGAGGAAGAACCTGGAACAGAAGGTCCAGTGAGGCTGCTGACTGATCACTCATAATGACCCAGTGGTATCCTGCCACTGATCTACCGCACACTGCTCACCACCTTTGAGGGAGACCCTCCCTGTTTACACAGTGGAGCCTCCTCTACAGGCCTCCACACAGCAGCTGAGGGACCCTATGAACAAGTCACATGCCTACTGTCCCTCATATGCACCCACTGTAACATCTGTCTATCCTCAGCTTGCTCAACAGCTGTCTGCCCACAGCACAACTACCTGGCCTTCTGTGCCTACCTTCTATGTATCTTTAGTTCAGATAGGGAGGAAAAATAACCAATTCCTCACACCCTCCACCCTGGTGTCCTTGCGGGCTACTCACATGGACAGGATGGGGGCCACACTGTCCAGGGAGGCGATGAGGATACCAGTCTCACAGATGAGGGCCGTGAGCAGCAGGGCCCATGTGGGCTCCCCGTTGGCCTTTCCATGGCCAAACACCTGCAGTGTGGAGAGGGGTGGGTGGGCTGGATTAGGAAAATACCTGTAGAACAACTTACAAGGCTTACAAGCAAAACTTAGCTTTAGTCACATGTCACCACGCTGTTGGCAGCCAAGTCCAAAACCCAACAGCCACACAGACAGAGAGGCTCAGGGGAGAGCCCTGCCACACCCAAACTTCCATGTTTGGGTTTTTTTCCCCCTTTTTTCTATCTTCAAATTACTTTTGTGTGGTCAGTATCCAGTCTCCAGAATTTTGGGGAAACGACTTCCTTTGGATTAAGCCACTGGAGTTATGATACTTTGATGACACAATCCCAGGACTCCCATTACATCCTGTACCTCTAAGTTCAATCCAGGAACCTCAGTCCCAGTTATAGAGGCCAGGTTCAGGGACACCAAGTCTATGGTTAACACCAGTGGGATCACCCTTGGCATGGTCTCAATAGGTCAACGGATAACATGGCTCACTGGAAAAGGACTTTATAGTATTGGGTAACCTCTGCCCTGGGCCTGCACCCTCAGTCCAGCAGCTAGTGTGAAAGATAACTAGTGTAGAGTCCAAAGCAGGACATATGTCCCCTGCCTTCATTCTATCTGTCTAGCTCTGCAGGACAGCCTCTTAGGGACCCCTACACAACCCAGACCTGACATTGCATGGTCTCTTCTCAGGGCAGCCAGCATCATCTGCTGCAGCTTGTGTGAAGGACTCACCTGTAGGAAGGGGATGATGCCATCACGCGCAATGGCCTGCAGCAGGCGGGGTGCCCCTGTCAGGCTCTGTAGACCAGCACCACAGGTGGAGAAGAAGGAGCCAATCACGATGACCCAGGGAGATGGCCAGGCCAGCATGCCAATGACCAGGTTCCCTTGCAGGGCCTCCCCAAACCTATAAGGTAAGTGGGGAAGATGGTAAGTAGAGATTTCAAAAAGTGATCTGAAGGCAAGAAAAAAAAAATCTCTGTTCCCTATTTGAGTGTAAACCCTTGGGCTTAGGGAGAAGGAAGGAAAAGAGCTCATCTCAGAGGCACAACCCAACTAGGACCCAGCCAGCCTGACATCCCCCACCTCCTCAGAAAGGGCTTAGGTGGCTTAAAACTATTCCCCTAGAATCCCCTTAAGAGCAGGAAACCCTGGCTGATACTAAGGTGGTCCTGGCCACTGCCATTTCTGCAGAGGTTCTATCTCTGTAGGTCTGGTGGTACTATATTTTTTTACCATGCCGTTTATAAGGACCCTTGAAGCCCTGAGATTCTGACAAGCCCGTATCCTAAGAATGAAGGGTCCACGATAGTCCACACTGAGATTCGGCTGACTGAGCAGCAGGACTAGGGTTCCTAGGTCCTATCTCTCCCATTCTCACACCTGTATTCATTCCTCATCCCCAGCTTCATCAGGCCTCAACATTGCTCTGAGCAGTCTTCAGGCTCCAGGCCCAAGAGGTGACACATCAATGCTTTAATCAGGCAAAAGGCAGTGTCATCCTCTGATAAGAACATTTAACTTATATTCAACTGTGAGGCCCAGAGGTAGTTTAATTTCAAAGCTGAAGTCTCCCTCAGGAAAGACAATACCAACTACAGTCATTTTATGTAGTAAAAGCCCAACATACTTATCTCGCAGGACCACACCTTCGATGCAGGCCCCAAACAGCACTATGCAGGAAAGATCTGAGTTGAAGTCAAGGAATAGACAGTCCTGGGGCAAGAGAGTAGCAGGCAAGCTCCAGGTAGATACATGTTGGCCAACAGGTCCCATCCCGTGGGCCTGGAGCAACCCTGTAGCCAGGGCCACCTAGTGGTAAGATATCTCCATATCCTGTCCCCACGGATGTGCCTCCACAGTCCTCTGGGTACTGTCCTCACATCTGTCTAGTTACAGAGTGCTAACCACAGGGTACTCAAAAGGTGCTTGGTTGGTGACCCAACCACCCTGCTGGGAGGACAGGACTCCTGGAACATCAGTTTCACAAAAGCAACTGTGATCTATGCTTATGCCATATGATAGTTTCCGTATGATGGCTTGAATATGCTTGGCCCAAGGAGTGGCAGTATTTGGAGGTGTGGCCTTGTTGGAGTAGGTGTGTCACTGTGGGCGTGGGCTTTAAGACCCTACTCCTAGCTGCCCGGAAGTCTTCCACTAGCAGCCTTCAGATGAAGATATAGAACTCTCAGCTCTGTCTGCATCATGCCTGCCTGGATGCTGCCATGCTCCCACCTTGATGATGATGGACTGAACTTCTGAACCTGTAAGCCAGCCCAATTAAATGTCATCTTTTTAAGAGTTGCCTTGGTCATGGTGTCTGGTCACAGCAGTAAAACCCTAACTAAGACATGCCATATCCCATGCTACACCTAACCAAGGCTATGTACCCTTAGTGTGCACCAATCCAATGGTGGGTTGTATTTCTTTTTCCTTTGGTATTACTGGAGACTTGAAGCCAGGGCCTTGTGTATGCTGGATAAGCACTCTACCACTGAACTACAACCCCTGGTCCTCTTTTGGATTTTTTTTTTAAGGGATATTGTGTCAAATACAATCATAGGAGACAGGAATACAGGTGCCATGCTTTAATGTGGCACATCACCTAAGGCTATACAAGTAGGGCAGGCTGTGGTGACACAATGCACCACAGATGGGCACAATGGGGGTGTGACTGAGGGGAGTGGAGCAAAGGCAGCAGCGTTCGAGTACGACACCTGGCACAGGGCCCCTTTAAGGATACAAATGAAAGATGTGGTCACAATGGCCAGAATGGTCCCTGTTGGGATGGACTTCTGGGCATCTTTGAGGTCCCCAGAGCGGTTGGATCCTGCCATGATCCCTGCAGAGCAGATAGGGGTAACAGTGACAGAAAACCTAGAGGATGCTGCCCACAGAAAGATTCATCTGTAGGTCAGAGAAGAAAAGCCAATACCACCACTGCTTGCTGGAAAGGTGGTCTCTGGGGACTGAAAGAAACAGAGACAGACACACAGAGACCAGAAAATAGAGACAGACCAAGAGACAGAGACAGTGACAGGGAAACAGAAAAACGGAGTCAGAGAGTGAGAGACAGTCATGGTGGGAGCACACAGAGAAACAGATACAGAGAAAGAGGGGGAGGGGAGGCTGGGGCCTCACCAGTTACGGAGGGGAAGTAGATGCCAACTAGCATGGTGAAGTAGGTCATGATGTCTGTGAGGACATATGGCAATCCACCAGGACGGCTCTCCTCAGACACCGGCACTGAGGACACGCCCTTCTTTTCCACAAATGCCCCCTTGTCCGAGTATGTGCTCCACAGGTTATCTGTAATAAGAACAGTCAGGATTTCTCAGCCCTTGGTCAAGACTGCCCACTGGACTGTCTACACCCAGCATCACCGCTCACAACTGCAGGTGGTTCTTCCACGCCTCTGATTCCAATCGGGGGCACTCAGCTTGTGAGGACCACATGCAAGAAGCCACTCTCCCCAGACCTCAACATGAGGTTTTGGCACTAAGGGATCCTCACACACAGTACTCACATGCTCCTAAACAGCTAGCTGCCCACAGTCTCGGTGCCCTCCCTGTTAGGCATCCACCGACAAGGCAGAAACATAGAGCCTGCAACTGTATTGGTTCCTCCAATGATCCAGAGAGTGTGGCCACCTTCACTCTCTACTACACTCCAGACTGGCATAATACAGTCTTGCACTGACAGTGAACACCCCATAGGGACTGCACCATAGGTGGCCTCCAGCCAGCAATCCATATGCCCTTGCTGCCTCCCTTGAGATCCTTTGAGGGTTGCTTTCTCCAGATATCTTGCCTCAGAGACTCCAGGAGGTCCTGAATATGGGACCCATGTGCTCCTCCCCCATCACCCAGACACAGCCCTCAGCTGCCCACTGACACCACACCATCCATGTGGGGCATACAGAACCCAACCTCATACAGAGTAGACTATGAGGACCAAGTGTTCAGGCTCCCCAGCACTGGGTCCTTCTCTCTAAGATGAAGCTGCCCCCTATTTGTTATCCCAATATGTGGATGGTGATGACACGGATAAGTCCTGGACCAATCAGGGATACCTAGCAATTTCCAGGCCATGTTGGGCTTCAAAGTGTTTGTCTCAAACAAATAAACACTGAATGCCTGGCCTTACCCAGCTGATTTGCAGCAGATGAAGAAGGCCATTCCAGCCTAGGGTTTGGCTGGATGGGACCCCAGGAATATGACTAAGCAAGAGGAACCAGGGCCCTAAGAATAACCTCAAACAACCCAGAGAACTGGCCCTAGCCGTCCCCACCAACACTCACCTAGGAAGACACCACTGGCCACACCAGGGATGCCCTGGATCTCAGTGACGTTGTTCTGTGCAAAGTACTCATCACAGGTAGCACCCAGGCTGGAGCCATTGCAGAAGAGGCGCCAAAGTGCAGTGGTTACTGTGCCATTGCTGACAACCTGCATTTTGGCACAGGTATCAAAGTTGCGATTTGCCAGAGTGCGGTTCCCTAGAAGGCAGACCCTGGAACAGAGAAAGGGCAGAGCTTGTTTTCACCAAGCTATTCAGCAGACTCATGGGGGGGGGGGTCAACACCTCCTGAGCAACTCTAATAAACCTGACCCATGTTACTCCAGGGTGCACATGTCAGGAGCAAGCATCAAGTCACAGTCCAGCAGCTTGAAGACTGATTTCACATACAAGCCCTCCATAGGTCAGGACTATCCTCTTTCTGCCCAGGGCAAGTCACTCTGGAAGGTGGCCATACCCTCCACAAAGATGATGAAACTACAGCTCTGTGGATTTCATCCCATCCTGGCTCCCACATTCCGTACCAAGGGCCATGGCTTTGCTCAGTCCTAACATGCTCAGACGGCACCTGGGTCCCATGCTCACTCACTTGCTGTGACACCAGCCACCTTGGTTAACTTCCTCAATCCCATAGGAGGACAAGAGGCAGCCCATTTGAGGAGTTTCTATGAAGATGAGGAAGCCATGGGATGAGAATGGCCTGAAAAGCTCAGCTGTCTGACTGTGGTGGTTTGAATGAGAATGTTTCCCATAGGCTCAGACATTTAAAACTTAATACTCAGTTGGTGGTGCTTTTGGGGGAGGTTCAGGACATTGGGCCTTGTTTCAGGAAGTTATGTTCTGGGGACAAACTTTGTCAGTCTCACTTTCGGTTTGCGATCTCCCCTCCCCCATCCCCTTCTCAGCTTCCTACTCCTGTGCCTGCTTTTTGCTGCTACTTCTCCTTGCCATGATAGACTCTCACCCCTCTAGAACCACAGGCCAAAATAAATGCTTTCTTCCATAGCCTGTTCCCAATCATGGTGCTTTATCACAGCACCAAAAAATAACTAACCCACTGTCCACCCTGAAAGATGGACAACCTTCACCAGCCTCCTGACTTCACAGACACACCCAGAACCAGCTGCATGGGCACTGTACCCACCGCATACTCCTCAAAACCACACTGGAACCTAGGAATGAATGATTATCAAGGATACCTCCATTTTCTTCCCTAGAAGAGCTAGGAGAGGAGAACTAGGAGGCCAGGCCCAGCCCCTGGAACAACACTGCAAGGTGATCCAGCATTTGATCAAAGCCACTCTCACACACCCACACCACCACCAGGATGGCTTGAGACTCACGGGATGTCAGGTGGGGCAAACGCTGTCTTGATGACACCAGCATAGATGGCCAGGATAGAAAGAACAACACAGGCTAAGAAGACCAGTGCCAGCTTGTTGACATATTTGACACCAACAAAGACCACCACCGCCATGAGTGCCAGCGCACAGCTGCCATACACACGCATGTTGTTCAGCAGTGCCGCCGCCTCACCATCTGCCGTCTCTGCCTGGAAGATGGCCGCACTTGGAGAGATGTAGGTCTGTGAGAATAAGGCAGGTCAGCAAAGAAGCTCCTATCCAGGAACGCACCCAGCCTTGACCTCATACTGGCTTCCTCCCTGATACTCAAAAAGAAGGCCTGTTGGGCTTGAGGCCACTGGGTGCACAGAGACAGAATCTTGTGTGCCATCCAAGATGGACCCAGGGCATCAGGCCTGCAGTCATTCCTGTCCAGTTCCCTCAAACTGCCAGAGCCTGATTGTAACATCGGTCATGTTACTAACAGCCAGGGAGAACCCTTGTGGTGAGGGGCCAAGGACTCCTGCCAACAGCCTCAGCAGAGTCCAGCGCAGCTCCTCCGTCTTTACTAATGCCAGCTGACTGCTGAGTGCAATCTCCAGAGAGCTACCAAACAGCAAGGTTGTCCTTCAAGCTGCTCTACTGTAGGAATGTGACTTCCTTAGAGACCAACCAGACCCTAGGAATGAGCATGACAATCTAGAGTCTGCAGTCCAGGACCCATAGGGGAACAAGGAACCCTAGGTCCTAGCCCAGACTACTCAAATTAGAATATGCATTTGCCCCCATGAAATCGTTCTTAAAAAGCATGGGAAGGTTTCCGTGCTGGCTCTAGGATGCTTGCAGAGAAAAAAGAGCCAACTTCATGGAGATGGTATAGTGATAGTTAATATTTATTATCAATTGACAAGATCTAGATTCACCCAGGAGAAATCCTCTGGGAAGACCTGTGTCATATTAGATTAGCCTCTGGGATTAGCTACAAGATTAGCTGGGATTAGATTATCTCAAGAGTGAGGGATTATTTTGAGTTAACTAAAGATGGAAAGACCCACCACTTTTAGGGTGGGGGGCACCATTCCCAGGGTTGAGATTTGGAACTGTATAAAAAGTAAAAGGCTATCTGAACACCAGGATTCATCTGTCTTCTTCCTAGTCAGGAATCAGCTGACCAGTTGCTTCAAGCTCCTGCCCCATGATTTCCTGACCATGATAAACAGTACCCATGGTGAAACTTATGCTACAAAGCCCACCAAACATTGAGCCCAAGACCAACATCAAGTTTCAGGGAAGCCCTTCTGCAATGGGAGCTGCATACCAGACTGTAAGAATCAGTGATGAGCAGAACTGCTTTGCCTTCTGGGGCTAGGGTCCTGCTTAAGGAGTTACACA
This sequence comes from Grammomys surdaster, assembly GCF_004785775.1. Taxonomy (NCBI): domain Eukaryota; kingdom Metazoa; phylum Chordata; class Mammalia; order Rodentia; family Muridae; genus Grammomys; species Grammomys surdaster. The sequence continues at coordinate 4,978,625 of NW_021605262.1, read as the reverse complement.
AGTCCAGTTCTAGCCATGCCTCCTGAGACAGCACAGATTATAAGCTCTCCTCCATCAGGGACCCAGACCCTCAGCCCAGATAGCAACTTTGAAAGCCCAGATATCTAGAGCAGCAGGATAAAGGTCAGAGGTAACCTACAAATGAGCTCACAGGCAAAGTGCCTGAGTAAGGAAGACTTCCACAGATGGACTCACCAGGAAGATCTCAATGGTACCCAGGATGTACATGGCGCCAGCAAATGTCGTACCCAAGTAGAAGCAGAGGCCAACAGCCCCTCCAAACTCAGGCCCCAGTGAACGGGAGATCATGTAGTATGAGCCTCCCGCTGTAAAGATAGTCCAAAGAAAAATATGGGTCAGGGAGTGCCATTCACTATGAACACTGAACACGTATAAAAAAAGATGTGTCCCCAATAAGGGATAAGCAGCTTTAGTCTGCCCTCAAAACAGAATCACTAGAAGGCCTTGGGCTATATGAATTCATGTCTACCCTGCCTAAAGACACAGGCTAGCTCAAGTGTGATGAGAACTGTCTGATACAGGTAGGTACAGTACCTCATCTGTCTTCAGAAAACCTGCTGTGCCCTCAGATGGTTAAAAGGGAGAGACTGGCATAGGCTTGCCAACTCTTTTATGCAGAGGACAGGCAGTAGTGCCTGGTGGTGTGTCTCTGCTAGCGCACAAGAGTACATTGCTTCAGAAGGACCTACATTCTACTTAGGTTTGTAACCAACTCAAGGATGTGGTTTCTATCCTCATAATAACAGACAGGCAAGCAGTAAGGGTGTGTCTACACCAGAGTGTCTGGGGAAAGAGCCTCTCTCTTCTCTCCATGGGCAGCACAATACTCCAGTGCCACCCTGGTGAAAACAAATTAATGTCACTGTCACCACATGAGCCTGGGGCGGGAATGGCATCCATACGCATGTAGCTCTTGTCCCGTACTATGGAAAGATCAATAAACCAACTCAAAAGCCACAGGCACTGGCACACTCACCTGGGACCACACCGTTGGTAGCGATGGCACTCATGGAGATGGCTGTCAGCATTGTCTGCAAAGAGAGGCAGCTCTTTCAGGAAACGTGTACCCTGAGATGCTCCAACACGCCCAGCCTGAGGCTGCAGGCTTTTGACCTCAAAGGAAGTACTAAATGACCAGGAAAGACAGACTTCCTGCCTGTCAACCCTTTTCTACCCAACCCACAAATCCATTCCTGAAGGTCACAGAAAACACAGGCTTCAGACCCTGCTGGCCACAGATCTAAAAGCTGAACCTCATCTAGGTGACCCAATTACATTTCTACCAACCCATGTAGCACAAGAGGGACACTTCATCTAGATGGGCATCCAACAGGGAATCCACCTTGCCTCCAGCAAGTACCCTCTGCTCAAATAAGTTTATTTGTGGGTACCAGGAATGCCAATACCACAAAGAATAGCACTCAGGTGATAAATCAAGTGAGTAGCCGGAGGTAGCCACACAGTGTAACCAGAAGACAGCCTGGGGGTGACCATATGGAATGACCAGTCTAGAAATATGGGCGAATGCCCTAGGGTGGTCATGGTGGGGCAGACACATGAAGTGACCAGTAGGAAAGCATGGGCTGGAGGCTTGGAATGACAACATAGACTGACCAGTCATGGGGCAAGTGACCAGGTATTCACAAGGAATGACCAATCAGAGGACAGTGAGTAGCCTGGGATAGACACATAGGTATGAGCTATCAGGGAACAAGTGGTCAAGTAGCTTGGGGTAGGAGTCAAGGAGACTCCCATTCAACTATATTATCTGAATTCCCTATAGAAAGGACCCAGTGACACTTAGGTAAGTAAAACCAATATATATTCTTCCTCACCAGAGAAAGGGGAGGGAGAGAAAGTCAGCTGGTAAACAAAGGGGCTGTGAGTGTAAGGTAAACCAGCATGACAAAAATGTCACTACAAATAAGGAGACATGCTGGAGGCCTGGACTTGAACAAGTTACAGACCTGTGTCCCTTTTTTCTATAAGAGAAAACCTAAAAATATTCATGATCCTTCCAAACTAGGGGGAGTTTCATCGTAATCCAGTAAGAGGCACCTGCTCCTGATTCAGCCCTCAGCCCCTCTCATCCCCAGATGTAGAAATGCCATCCTCAACATAGATACAGCTAGATAAGATACTCAGACTAGTGGGAAACCTGGCCTTTGCCAGGCTGGATGGGCAGGCCCGTCTTTTCCGAGTCTTCTATAGGAGCTGGTTCCTAGAGAGGGACCTAAAAGGCAGACCTGGATTTCCCAATAGTAGCCTCGCTCCTGAGAAAGTGCCCCAGGACTAACTTCGAACACTCACACAGGTGCAGCACATGGACACGATGAGGAAGGACTCCAGAACGCCAGCTGCCCCCACAATCCAGGTCAGGCGCAGGAAAAGGATAACACCCAAGATGTTCTGCAGGCACGGCAGGTAGACTCCGATGAAGGTGCCCATGCGTGGGGCCTGGAACAGAGTATCATATGTCTGGAGAGGCTCACAGCTTGTACCTAGTAACTCAGCCTGGAACTCTACCCTGTGCTTTGGTTTGGAAGTCACAAGAAAGGAGAAACTGGGGAGGAACACGATGGCCGTACCATTGAAGCTACAAGGATAGCAAGGATGCCTGACAAAAATCTATGTCCCAAATAAGATGAGGTTCCGTGGTTCTGGAGCAGACCACGTGCATCTAGGGCACTGTGCTAGAAGGGAAGAAAACCACCCTATGCAGGCACAGGGACAAGCCACCTGGCTCTGCTTTCCTACTGGGGAGAAAAGCCAGAGTGCGAAGTTTGGAACAGTAAGATGGTATCCTTGTTATATCTGTGGGACAGCAAGGGGCCTGAACCTTGGTGCCAGGAAGCTTGAGGCATGAAAGAAAGGAGGCTAGAGAGGGGCTGGATACCAGCGAGGCTGCCTTACTGGTATTTAGTTCAGGAGTCTCAGTACAATAGGAAACAGACTAGAGACCTGGGGATAGAAGAGCTGAGAAACCACACCCCAACAAAGGAGGCTCATCTCAGTTTAGGTGAACACAGAATGAGCATGGAGGACCAGCTTGAGCACAATCCCTGTGGATGATGATCACAAGGCTGGTACAGAGCAATGCTCGCACCGAAGCCTGGCTGAGGATATCATCCAACCTGAGACCAGACAGGAGAGCCCAGCAGCTGAGGAATGGTGCTGGACGGTTGTAGTTGGCCAGAGGGCAGAGTTCAAGGAGAACAGATCTAAACCTGAGAGGACAGGATGGCAGCTCAGGCCTGCACAGAGCCCTGCCACTGTGAGCCACCCAGGACAGGGCAGCTTAACTTCCACCAACTGGAGATCAAAGGTTTCACAGGAAAAATGCTCTGGAGAGCTCTGGGCTTGAAAGCCTGGAGGCCTTAGCCCTGAGCCCAAGGCCAGTAAGCATCATGGTTCACACTGAAGGGAGAAATATATAATAGTAAGAGGGAGGCCTAAGCCTTGACCTCATGACCTCCCTATCTTCAAGGTCTGGACACTGCCTTCTGGGGTCAGAAGATAAAGTCTTTATGGACTTGGATTCTGCAAGCCGGCAGATGAAAAAAAGGCCTCTGGGACTTTTTGAGAGTTATTTTTTATCTTTATTCTGTTATGAATAAATCCATGTGTGTTGGTATATGCACATGAATGAGAATTATCTTCATTTTTATTATGTTATATATACATATATGTGTGTTGGTATAATGCACATGAGTGCAAGTACCAATAGAGGACAAAGAGAGTACTAGATCCCTTTGAAATGGAGTCCTAAGTGGTTGTGACCTGTCCAACACGGGTCTTCTGGAAGAGTAGCAGTCACCCACACTTGTCGAGCCATCTCTCTAGCCTGTCTTGTTAATTTCTCAGTTAAACTAAAGAATGTATGTGTACAAGACCACAGTGTGAGATGGACACTAGAGAGAGTCAATGTCTCTAATAGAAACATGGCAGAAAACAACTTGTCAAGGCAGGTCATTGATGGGCAGCCTGAGGTATACAAGCGGCTGTCAGGTCACATGGCTTAGCTTCAGATCCCACTGAGACATAGGTTCAGGAGCTAGCTGTCTGTTCCATAGCCTAGTGCCTGGGATTCCCAGATCCTTCGAGAAGAGTGGATGGCCACCTCTAATCTCTTAGCTTTGTCCAGATGATCCAGATCTGTTTACAACCCAGAAGCAGCTCAAAAGAAAGTGATTCCTGTCTCTGGGGACAAGTTTCTCTGCCATCAAAGGAGATACTGGGGGCAGGCTCTACTTCTGTCCTGCTGACCCCATGGATCCCTAAATGGGACATTTCAACCAAGATAAGCAGCTCTGCTGTGGGTCTAACCATTAATCTGAAATCCAGTCCAAAAGCATGTTCCCCTGGGAAACACTGGTCAGAGAATTGCCACACTTTGGGTTAGGGTAAAATATACTAAGGCCATACTAAGTTTAATATCCCCAAACCTGGATGCTGAGCTTACAAGGATGGGTTCTTTCCATGGTGACCGCATGGGCAGCCAAGCCTGCTGGGCTCCACTCTTAGGAAATAAAGACTAAACTGTGGGATCAACCTGAGCAGGACCTTGACTATGCAGAGTTGAGGCTGAGGGTCAGTTCCAAGATGTTTTCAGCTCAGTGTCTGTTCCCTGGCACAGGCCAAGTTTTCCTTGGACACAAATTCTAGCAGACAAAAGAGATAGACAGATGGACAAATGGACATGTGTACTGTGGACAGGGAAGGCCTGGGCTTCTGAAGCCCAAGAGCCTGTTAGGCTGTAAGTCAGTATGGGGGACACAAGTAAACTCCACTAATGCATTTGAGTGACAAACCTACCACCACAGCAGCCCCTAAATTCTCCTCTATAGTCCGTCATTCAGCACATCTGGACAGCTGTGACTCTGTCACCTCAGCAGGGTCAGCTAAGGATGTCCAGAGTGTCTGGGAGAGAGCAGGAAAAGGCATGGCCCAGACGTTTCTGAGGAAGCCACTGCCCTACTGCCAGGAAGACAACCCATGGCTCTGTTAACCTTAGCCCTGTCCCCAGAGACCACACGTCCCCAAATCTGAATAGTCTCAAAAGCACTGAACACCGTGTTAAACTTGAAATCCAGTACTGATCCTACTGTGTTTGCAGCGGGGGGAAAGAAGACAGCCAGTGCCGCTCTGTAGCCTGACTTTAATAGAGCCACAGTCAGGCTGGGAATTGGCTCATGAGAAGCACCTAGGCAGCAGCTAGATGTGACAAACAGGGTAGATCACCTTCATCTTTGCTCACCAGCATTGAACCTCTCCCTCCAGACAAAGCAAGGGCCTCAGGGAGCTAGAGCATGAGGTGAATGAAACTCAAAGTCTTTAGGGAAGGCTTTAAGCCAGACATAATGGCAGGCACATACCTGTAATCCCAGTACCTGGAAGCTGAGGCAGAATTACTGTGAGTTCAAAGCCAACTTTGGGTGACATAGTGGGTTCCTGGCCAGAGTGAGACTATCTCAAAAAAACAAACACCACAACCAAATAATAAAATGAAACAGAAACCAGACCTCAGGCAGGGCTTAGTGCCTGAGAAGTCTCTCTGGAGCTATATGGCCCCATGGATGCCCACTCAAAGTTGTGCAGGGCAGCCTACACAGGACCTCTAGGACCTTGTCCTTTCCTGGAAGCACAGGATATTGGAGGTGTCCACTGAGACTTAGTACTAGAAAAATGAAGTTGGCCAAGCCTCATGAAGAGAAAGGATACATATGATCTGAAAGCCTGGCAAGGGTGTTCTCTGTCTAGAAAGTTCCAAGACTACTATCCACAGAGGGCAGCACATGTACCTTGATCTCCCGCCTCCGGCTGTCCTCATCCTCCTCATGCTCCACCACACCCTGGCTCAGGTTGGTATAGTTGGCTAGCTTGTTCAGGAGTGATGACACCATGGGGTTGCTGTCCATCTCTTCCTATGGGTGCAAAGCATCACATAGGTAGGAACCAGGTTCGTCAACATCTTAGGGCAGCAGTTTCCTGGCCCAGCACATGCACATCCCAGAGCCCAAGAGCCCACAGTCAAATGAATGGAACCCCCCCAGATCTGTGTGGTCCAGAACATCTGTCCAGCCAGTCTGGAATCAGAAGTCAGGGGCACTGAGAGAGTCCTCAAGGCTTCAGGAACTGTAAGGAATGCACCTGCCCATGTTGGAGCTCACTTATCAGAAACAAATAAGCTCAGTGGATCTCAGGCAGAAGCACCCTGCTCCTTCCTCATTAGCCCAGGCTGCCCTTGCCTGGGACACGAGAGATGACTGCTCCTTTACTTTCCCACAAGTTCTTCACTAAAATACCTTCTTCGTGTAGAAACTGAAACAAAATTACCTCAAAAAGTGCCATGTTCTTCCCCTCGAAGTAGCTTTCTCTTTCCACCTCCACATTATTGATGAATGGGCTATTCTCTCTGGGGTTTCCATCTCCTGTGAAAGACAGTCAGGTTAGTCTAAGGATCCCAGGCCATGCAGGCCCTGAGCCAGGGAGTGGCCAAGTCAGTAGGTATGGGACCCTGTATTCTAATTCCTTCCCCATCAGGGTCTTGGCAGAGATGTGCCTCTGAGGACACAGACACACAGGACAGGTCTCATGCTGCCAGGTTCCTAGACCAGTGCTCTCTGCCTCAGTTTCCATACGTGAGACGGTGACATCCTGTGTCTGCTTCTCCCCTCGGGGTGACCAGGCACGCTGTACACTGACTGGACTGGTGAGTACTCAAGTAAAGAACACGCACACCCAGGGACAGCTTCAGAGAGCAGGTTCAGCTCACTGGGGGGAGATCAAAGGCTATTTAAACCTTTGGAGGGTGAACACAGACAATCAAGGGTGAATGCACATCATTGGTTGGGACCAGGGTACCAGGGATGTCTCACTTGCATGAGGAGGAACTTCAGGGGCTGCTGGACATGACCTTATAAGGGGAAAGGAAGCTAAACTTGGCTACAGCTATGTGATCTCTGGTGAGGTATGAGTGGGGGCACAGGGCCACATGGGTCAGGAAAAGCAGACCCGAAGCAGAGGGAGTGAGCCTACTCCTGCTGATCTCAGGAACAAGGGGTAGTAAGAAGGGAACCAAAAAAAGAAAAAAATAAATAATCAAGAACAGTCTTGACAAATAGCGCTGGGGGGAGTGGTTTCGTGGGGGAGACAGGTTAGGTCCTGTAGTGTGTTCTACATTAGTACCCTACACGTGGGATCCTCAGCTCTGCTTTCTCCACATTCACAGTCAACGGGCAGTCTTGGACACTCAAGGCTCTTGACAGACAGGTCTAATAACCAGTGTAATCTTATGATGTCTGGGACGAGAGGAGACCACACCTTGGGGGTTTGGATTCCTGAGCATGGAATACCGTGGCATCGGGCACATGGTCTCGATACCTCATGTTCCAGCTGCCCAAGGATGCAGACATTTGTTCAGTCATAAAAAACATAGGGCTACAGGTTGGCATCCATTGAGTAGGGACCCTGAGGCACCGCAGTCAGAGGTCGGCAGAAAGGGAGCCTCCTTGAAGAAGGAAGGAACCTGAAGGAGAGCTTTGCTGTGACCCCTCTCCCCAAGCCCTTTTAAAACTAAGCTCACAAACTCAGATGACAGAAACAAAAGATCTTCAGGGGGAACAAGAACTGAGGCCTGATGTGACAGGTTGAGTCCCCTGTGCTGGTGTCTGGAACCAAGGCCTTGATCCTTGAGCATACTGTGGGCCAGCAGCATAGGGTAGAAAATACTGGGATCAGGGCAATGATTCTTGACTTGGACCTTTTCACGGTAGCTACTTGGAAGGAGGAACCAGGTAAAGATTCTAAACAGTCTCCAGTTGGGGAACAACAAGTTACATTATGTCCCCTTTCAAGTCCTACTAACCAGCATGTGATACTTCTGGGGATGACTACCCTAAAAGCCAAGAACCTCACAAACAGACTGGCCCCATTAAAGACTAAAGCCCTCTTTGAGAAGGAACACAGCACTGAGGTTTGTTTTGTTTTGTTTTGACAGTAGCTTTGAATTTCAAATTCCTCAAATCCCAATGGGATTATGCTGGCCTTCCGGGGAAGGCCCACACACACCTACTCTGCTAGCTAGTTCAGATCATGGTTTAACCACCAATCTGGATTGGTACCCAAACAGAAGAAGTTGACGCAGGTCCCTGAAGCTCACTAGACCCTTTCTGTCTCAGGATACACCTGATCCAGGTCCTAGTAACAAACTCCAATAATCAAGGTCATCAGGGGTCAGGGAACAAAGGAACACAAAGTGCCCTGCCCTGAATTTAAGTAGGCCCCTAAAACACAGCATCTGATTACATGTGCTAAACCAAAGCAGAGGGAGAAACCTTTGTTAGGGCCCACAGCCCAGAAGTGGGTTTGTTCTAAAACAAAATTCCCTCACCAGTACTCACCCAAATGCTGTAAGTCCCCCTGGTGTCCCCCTCCTCCTAATTCATGGCCCTTAGCTTCCCCTAGATCACCAAGGAACAGTAAGGTAGGAACAGAACTGATGACAGTCTTCTGCAAAGAATTCACAGAGCAGAGCAGACAGCTGAGAACACAGCCACACTACGCTTCTCAGCAGCGTGTCTTTGACAAGACAGGAGCTCTGAAGACAGCGGAATATACACAGCAAGGTACAACCAGCCCAGAGCTCAGACTCTGTGTGTTCTGTATACACTATCCTCCCTAGTGGGGACCTCACACTCTTCATATTCCATTCACATCAGAACCTTGGAGCAAGTAGGAAGGGACAAGATTGTATGCCACATCATGGTCTGAAGCTGAAAATATGGCAGTCTGGTCCTTTACTGGATGGTCAGGAAGCTGGGGGCAGAGTGAGCTCTGCTGATCTGCCTACGCATACACGCTCACCCTTTCAAAATCATGTAGAGCCTTTCTACAAGAGAAGGCTTACAAGCCAAGGCACAACCTCCCTGGGTTCCCATCAAACCCATACCTGCCCCCACACAGTGACACCAGGCCAGCATCCCACAGAACAGCCCCCTTCCATCTGGAGGCAGGAGCCTGTCCTCTCAACTGTCCCCAGCGTGAGATCTCCTCATCTCACCAACTTCAAATCTTACATGTGGCAGATCTAAGACAGTCAAGGGGCAGATGAGGTCGCACCAAAAGAAACGGGAGAGGTGGATCATGCCAAGGCAGAGACTTAATAGGCACAAGAGACCCTGGCCAAGAGAGAGCAGATGAGAGTGGCTCAGATCTTCCAAGGAACAAGGTGTAACCTGAAGGGACTCTGGCCAGATCCGCATGGCTTTCTAGGGCCTTACCCTTCTCCCAGATTCCCTTTGCCTTGCTAAAAATCATTAGATTACATTCCTAGAGCTAGCCCCCAAGGTCTATTCCCTTATTTGGCCAATCCTTCCTACTGAGCCTGACTACCAAAAGTCTAGCTATCAAAGTATTAAAATCCAGTGATTAAAAGTCCCCTTGGCTCACCTAATTACCATGTCCAATTAAAATTAAACACCTCATCCTAACACAAGGCTTCCTATTTTACCTTTATAAGCCGCCAATTGGCCATGACTGTCTCCTTACTATCCAGAGACAGTCCTTTGTCCTCAAGGGCAAATAACCCTCCATCTTCTCTCTTGGTCCTTTCCCACTTCAACCTCATCCTCAATCTCCTGTCTTTGTTTCTTATTCCCTACCATTTGTCCCTGTGGGGCAAATAAATCTCCTTTGTGCAGAGAACTTGGTCTTGGGGATCCTAAGGTTTTCCTTTCTTAACCTTTAACCTACATAAATATTACGCTAACCACCCAAAACACTATAATCAAACACAGAATCCTCATTGGTCAGTTCCTTCTCCAGAGTATGAGCAAAGCATTCTAGAACAGCATCCCAGGTCTCCTAATAAATGATATAAATTTAACAAACACCCAAGTACACTGTGGACAGTGGAGGCCAGTTTTTACCCCTCCTAGAAAAGAAAGGCCAGAGGAGGCCTGAGGCATGACATATCTGAAGAATGAATGGAAACTCTGGGCTTTTCAGGGTGTGTTACCCACATGCATACACATGTGTAGCTTCCTACCTCTGTTAGCTAACAGGCCAAGGAACAGGGCACACTAGTAGCTAATGTATACTCAGCACCTACAACCGGCTTGTTAAGCTCATTTTCCACTTAGACATCTCAGGAGAACCACTGACTACAGAGCTAAGGCAGGGGGATGGATGTTAAGACTAAATGTAATCAGGAAATGTCAGTGATGTGTCAAAAGCCAAGAGGCACCATCTGCATAGTCCCCCATGACCACTTCTGAGGCCAACTAAGCATCAACTGATTGGAGCCTAGACACACACTGGCATCTGAGAACCACACAAACCATGGAGACTTGCTTCAATACCTTGGTGTACAGACCAGTGGTCAGGCTAGAAGAAACTGCCTTGGGAACCTGTAGCTGGGAGACAATGGGGGATAAACAGCCTAGTGGGGTAGGCCCAGCTGAGTTATTGAGGGGTCACAGCTATCATATCATAGTAAAGGGTAGCTGGATAGCAAGCATTCTTGACCCTATATATCAATGGGGTGTTCCCACCGCGCCTCTATCCAGACTGTAGGGCCCACAGACACAAGCTTGCAGTTCCTGCTGCCCAGCTGCCCAGCAAGCAGAGGCACACAGGGAAATTCCAGAATGAAGCAAGGCACCAGGCTTTCTGTGGCGACATCACAACGCTATATGATCTGGAGAAACTCAAATAAGATCGTTGTTGTGTGAACATTAATTCTTTCACCTGCTAAATGCTGAAGAGATTCTGAAAGAAAGTGTTTTTGGTTTTTTTTTTGTTTTTTTTTTTTTTTTTTGAGGTGGTAATGCCCTAAAAGAGCCTCACAGCCTCTGCAAGTGTGTGAGAGGCAGATGAGATTCAGGAAAAGGGAGAGAGAAAGAATATTTCATCATGGGAAAAAAGTCACATGCAGAGAGCTGAAGCCAAGCATAGGAGAGACTTCTTTGAATTCTTACAATTTTCTGATGTCTGGAAATAAGTTAATATCCGGTATAAAGAAGCCAGGTGTAGTAGCACACACCTTTAATCCCAGAAATTTCGAGGTAGAGGCAGATAAGAGTTCTGTGAGTTGCTATCCAACCTGGTCTACACAGCAAGTTGCAAGCCAGCCAGGGCTACACAGTGAGAACCTGTTTTGGAAACAAACAACAAAAAAGCAAATATAAATGCAACCCACTCTGGTATCACCAGCTCTGGGGACACAGAAGACCAGGGTGTGACTCAGAGCCCAAAAACCCTCCAGAGAGTCAGGAGACAGGGTTTCAGATTCTCCCTCAGATGCTCAGAAAGAGCCAACTCAAGCTCATGACCTTGAACAAAAAGTCTTTGCTGCTCACCTCCAGCTTAGCTCAAGTTACCAGTCTCCAGGGAGGAGGGCTACATGGAAAGACACAGAAGGGCAAAAGCTCTTCAGAAACTGTACTTCCAGCCGCCACCCATAGCCTGAGTTTAGGAGTCGCCTGCCTGAGTCTTTCACAAAAGGCAGCCATAATGTCGTTCTGAGCAGTCACAGCTGCTGTTCACAAGAAACTCTTCTGACCCTTTACCCAAATGCACAGGTATAGCAGTGACCACTCCTAAAGAAACAGCACTCCCATAGCCTGACCAACACTCCTGGGGCATGGTGGCAGGACACTTGTGAAGCTGTCAACAAGATGACATTTAAACAACTGTTCAGTGGGATGACTATATTCAGGATGCCCAAGGCTGCTAGTCCTGGAAAGAAATGTAAGGATACAAACAGATGCTGGAGAGACTGGGGTGGGTAGACGTGACACACAGCCTCAACCTGGCTCACAGTAAGCCATCCTCTATGGCAGCTCATACACCTCTGACTTTTCATTTCATCACTTATCAAAGTAATGTATGAATGCACAACACAGAAACACACATATGTAGACACACACGCGCACACACACACAATCACAAACCTTAAAGACAGTACAACACATCATCAGAATTTCAGTACATCCCTCCAGTTTAGGGCTGTGGTAAAGACAGTAAGCTTGCAATCGACCATTCTCTCTAGTCCCCCAAGTACCAACTACATCAATTCTTTAACATGATACACCCATCATCAAAACCCAAGCTCTGACTGGGCAGATCCAAAGAGATTACATCAGAGGTGGGATCATACCTAAACCAAACAGATGCATTTATGGTACCTCATCCTCAAAACACTGAGAGGGCATCCAAAGGTCCTCCCTGCTTAATTCCACCAGAGTCAAAAGATAACTAAGAATCAAATAGGAGCTGGAGAGATGGCTCAGCACTTAAGAGCACTGATTGATCTTCCAGAGGTCCTGAGTTCAGTTCTCGACAACTACATGGTGGCTCACAACCACCTGTAATGGGGTCTGATGCCCTCTTCTTGTTGTGTCTGAAGGGAGTGACAATGTTCTCATACACATTAGATAGATGATAGATAGATAGATAGATAGATAGACAGATAGACAGATAGACAGATAGACAGATAGACAGATAGACAGATAGACAGATAGATAGATAGATAGATAGATGATAGGTAATAGATGACAGATGACAGACAGACAGACAGATAAGTAGGTAGATGATAGGAAATAGATGGGTGATAGATAGATGATAGATAGATAGATAGATAGATGATAGTAGATAGATAATAGATAGATGACAGACAGACAGACAGACAGACAGAAATATTTCCATGAGAAGTGCACCTGCATCTACATGAAAAGAAAACACCAGGGTCCCTTTGTCATTTAGACAACTGTTAATTTTCAGATCTCCACTAATTACTTCTATATCTAAATAAATAAAGTCTGAATCATATTTTTGAGAGGATATTTGACTCTTAAGGTCTGCACAGAGAAAACCTTGATTTAAACACACAACACCCAAACACTCAAACCCAGAGCTCAGGAGTCACCAGAGCTGAAAGCTGTTAAGCTCCAAGGCAAAGCTGCTCATCTGAGGTGGCGTCTCTCTGTTTCAGACTACACAGTCACTAAAACTAGAAGCATCTTGGGCAGAGGACAGCTGAGTCTACAGCTGCCAGGGAGGCAGAGGGATGGATAGCATGAGAAGAAATGGACTCTAGGTCAGGTACCCACTGCCAGCCAAACACTTAAACATGACCTCTCTGCCAGCTGGGAGAAAATCCAGGCACCAGTACTCTGCTGGTAGGCAGACAGACGCTCTCCACCTGCGGGTAAGATGTGGCCAGGTCAAGAGACCACCCTAGGAAGACAGATTCTTCTGATAAACCTCCACACTTGTGAAGCAGAAGTGATCCATTTCCCTCACTACAGATATACTTCTAAAAACCTGTCTATTTCACATGCGGTTAGCAATGGCTTGCCATTTACTCCATGACAGAACAACCAAAAAGGGTTCACTCAGAAGTCATGGGGCAGGTGGAGCCCAGAACCTTCCATAGTTGAGATGCAGCAAGATTTAGAAACTTGCAAACCCAAGCACTCCCTATAAATGCAGAATAGGGAGACAGAGGGCACCACTTGGAGATACTTGGGGTCTGTAAGGGTTGGTGACAGACTAGAGATGCAGATAAGCCATTCAACCCTTCCCCTTTTCTGTCTCACAGCTTATCTTTCCTGGCTGCTTTTGTCATTAAGGAATCTGACAGATTCTGATGGCTGGGATGCATGCCTTTAATCAATCACAGCACTCAGAAGCAGGTCATCTTTGTGAGTTTGAAGCCAGCCTGGTCTACATATCGAGTTCCAGGACAGCTACAACTATATAGAGAAACCCTGTCTCAGAAACACAAAAATAAAACAACAACAACAACAAATGACAGGTCAGGATCTTCAGCCATAAAATCTAGAATAGAAAAAATCAGCTACAGATACCCCCTCTCCTCCCTGCAATCCTCACTCAAGGAAAAAACAGAAAGACAAAGACTGCTTGGCTGAGCTGGCATGTATCTGCTGCAAACCCAAGAGCCTCTGAGCCCATAGAGCCACAGAAGAGAGGACCCTAAGTTACTGAGGGAATTTTCCTTTAGAGTAGCGGGAGCCACAAACCCTATCAAACCTTCCAGCCGAGCTGGTGCCTCCATCGGCAACATCATGTATAAAACTATAAAACAAATAACTGCAGAAACAGCAAAGAACCTCAAAACCAAGGGAAGCCAGACTCCTAGAAAGAAACAACTGGAGGTACCATGCCTCCCTTGTGTCACACGCAGCTATCCTCTGACATCTGTATCCTGTTGACCTTTAAGATGCATGTATAAGGGACTCAGGCATATCCAGCACCCAGTGACTCCATAATCCTTCATTGCCCCATGTGGCAGCCAGCACCTTCTCCCTGTGTAACACCTACAACCTACCAGCTGATGCCTCAGCTGCAAAGGACCGTTCCAAGGGCAGCTAGCCTGAACAGAAACCAGAGAGGGTGGAATAGCAGCTGACTACCCATGCCTTGTATCATTTGTAAAAAGAGAAAGAAAAATTAAAGGGCTAAATGTCAGACCCAAAGGCTAAAGGGTCTGACTGTGGATAATTCAGTGAAGAGATGGGGCAGCCAACTCACTAAAGGAGAGACCTAGAGAGAAGAGAGCATAGAGGGGCCTCAGACAACTGTCCCCAGTGATCAGGACAACAGGGCTGATTCCTGGGATGGTGAAAGACCCAATGTTATGCTAAAGGAAAGCACTCACCCTCTAAACCTTTCCTCCCCAGACATGGTGGGCCCCCCCCCCAGGGGGAATGAGATGATCCCCACAGAAGAAACTCTCCAAGACCTGACCTCACTCCCCTGACATGAGGTTACCAGAAATGAATAAGTGTAAGAAACTCTCACAGCTAAGGATAACTATATATCCTGAGGACTCCGGGGACAGGATAGAGACACTAAGACTCTGCCCTTTCAGAGGACCAGGATTCAATTCCCAGAACCTACAAGGTGATTCACAACCAACTGTAACACCAGTTCCAGAGTACTAGGTGGCCTCTTCTGACACTCGTATGGTACACAGACATACATGTAAGTAAAACACTCATGGAAAACAAGGAAACCCCACAGAACTGAGGCAGCAGTGGATAGAGAACCTCCAGGGAATATGGCAGCAGTTGCAGAGAGAGTAGCATCATGACTCTTCACAGCTGACAAGTGCAGCACAGTTCCATGTGGTCAGTCCTGCCATGATGTAAGGCAGACTATATCATTCCTACCGGGCCCCAGGGAGGCCCAGTCTCTGACATAAAAGGGATTTAGCCACTGTCACCATCATACAAGGTCTGGCAGTTCTGTGGACACTGCCTACAAGACCATACATCCTCATAGGCTGTAGTTCTTCACAGGGGAAAAGCCACTCCAGGGCCTCCTATGGTAACTCACCACAGCCATGGGGCCACAGAGATCATGGAGTTTTCTTAAAAGTGCATCAAATGAGCTGGGCAGTGGTGGCGCACACCTTTAATCCCAGCACTTGGGAGGCAGAGGCAGGCGGATTTCTGAGTTCGAGGCCAGCCTGGTCTACAGTGAGTTCCAGGACAGCCAGGGCTACACAGAGAAACCCTGTCTTGGGAAAAAAAAGTGCATCAAATGCTTCAGGAAGACATGTTATAAGCTGCATGGAACCTGGGCCAACCCTGACCTCTGTCATGAAGGCTACAGGATGTGTTTCAACTTGGAGGAAAAGCCTCACCTTGGTTTTTCACATTGTCATCTTACATGGGCACAGTCCAGTGTTAGCCTAAGGACAGTTGCTCATAGATGCCCACTAGACATAAGCTGTCCCTGTTTCATAAATGTCCAACTGAAGTCTGGTGCATCTTAAAGTGTACAGATATGACCAGAGATATTTGTAAGCACAATGCCCGGGAAAGCTACCATGCTCTGTTTGCTTGTGACATGGATGTGACAAGCAAGGTTGTGATTGGATGTGACTCACCTGTGGAAATACAAATTTGTTGACTTTTAACAAAGACCAGCACCTACACATCTTCTACTTAAAAACCCCTCAAACACCTTCTCATTAAGACCCTTGTCCTCGGAGGCAACCTCAGGTCTGGCTTCTCAAATATGTCTTAATGGATTCTTCTAAGGTATGCAAATGCAACATCCCTTTTCAGCAAGCAAGTAACAAAATGCACAGTTTCCTCCTGTAGCTGCAGTCTCTCCGGTCCCACTGAAGCAGAAACTAAAGACTTCAAGCTTTAGGAACCCTGTCCCTTCAGAAATTCTGACTATGTATGTAAGAGAGGTGTGTGCACAGGTCAGAGGTGGCCAGGGTCCTGGGTATGGGAGGAGACAACCTCTCCACTAGATAAGCATCAGGTATTGGTGAAATCCAGCCAAGTTTCATAGGCAATAGCCAAGCAGTGCCAGAGCCATG
The DNA here is from genome assembly GCF_004785775.1 of Grammomys surdaster. Taxonomy (NCBI): domain Eukaryota; kingdom Metazoa; phylum Chordata; class Mammalia; order Rodentia; family Muridae; genus Grammomys; species Grammomys surdaster. The sequence goes on along the minus strand of NW_021605262.1, from coordinate 4,962,241 downwards.
ACTGGCCCTCGGCCCAGGATTTGCTCCAAGACAGCAAGTTGATTCCCCACTCCCAGCCTGCTCCCTGCAGAGTGGTGTCTTAGTAGGGAGAAGCCAGGCACAACCTGGCAGGCCCACAGACCCATTCACAGGCAGCCAGGCCTTAACAGCACGACCCAAGCATGGCCTCCTCCCACCCTTGTTCTTCCTGAGGGAGGCAGGGCTCCAGGGCATTACTACTAATCCCTCAATGGCTCAAGGGAGGGATAGAAAGCAACCCCTGAGACTCATAGCCATATCCCATGATAGACTGAGGAGCCTGGCCAGTAGAGCTGGCTGCAAAGACCAGCAGCCTCCTCCCTTTCCTGCCATCAAGTGTAGGCGGGTCTACTCAGCTTACCAACACAGGAGATGGGGCATGGGTCACAGAGGAGCTAAGTTTGTGTACAGAGGCCTGGGGGAGGAGGTAGGCAAACAGATTAGCTCATAGGGCTAGCTACTAAGCACCCACAACAAAATGAAGTCCCGCCTGATAACCTTAAGGTGCTCTTTGGCTTCCTAAGAACAGCCTGTCCTGAGCCAAGACCACCACCATAAAACCATCCTGGTGGTTGCATTGTGAAATGGTTTTGTGCTAGAATGGGTTTCAGAGTTCCAGGGCCCTGAAAACTCAAAAAGAATACCCACTGGCTCTTGACTGCCCTCCAGATTCTCAGAACCTTCACGGTTCCTAAAAACCCAGCAACCTGGAAAATCCAGGCCAGTGGGACAGACCACAGAGCATGGTTAACGAGAGAGAGCCACGGGCTAACTGACAGGTCTCAGGCTGACAGCTTTCCACTTTCAACAGCAAATTCCTGGCTGAATGAACAACAGATTCTGAAGAGAAAACAAAAGAAATAATTGAGAAACAAGAACCACCCACAGCTCCAGCCCAAGAGGGCCACTTATTTCTTGTGGCATTTTCCATGCACATTCCTCTAACCCCTGCCTCTCATCTCAGGTTTCCAGGACAGTGAGGTCCAATAGAAAGCCGCTCCATTCTTCAGAGAACAGGCCCAGTCCTTTCCCACCTGTCCTGCTCAACACTTCCAGGCCTGACTTGACCTCTCTATCACTCTGATTCAGTGTGGGAACTTTTGAAGTTAGTGGCTTAAGAGTGTTTCCTGTGCACTCAAGGCTCAACTCAACCTTCTTCCTGCAATGCAATACACTTTACTTCAAGGTTCCAACAGATGCCGGGCTGCAGATGGGGCTCTAATGCTCCTGCAGAGGAACATTTGCACCAGAATGGCAGGCAGCCCCACCTCTCTCCACAAGGCTCCATGGGAACAGATCCAGGTTTAAGCTGAAACTGGCAAACCAAGTGTGTGAGCAAGGCTAATGCCTAGGAAGGCTGGAAACCCTGTAACCTTGATTATTATGTAAATGCACAGCTAGCGGTCCACTCTCCCGCTCACCCTAACCTAACTCAGTAGCACCACGTCTCATACAGTTTGGAAGGCAAAGATTCTCAGAGGAATAGTAAAATGATCTTAAGGCCCAGGGAGTAGTAAAGCAAAGCTTCCCAAATGATGTGTCAACCTCCTACCCTAGGATTGGTAGGACTGTCCCCAAAACATGACCATAAAGGTCACTGGTATTCCTTGGGTCCACTTACAAGGCAGCCTGGGTAGGCAGCTCCTCCAACTGGCTTTTAAATCTACGTTCAAATCAGCTAAAACCCAGAGAAGCAGAGAGGAGCCTTGCAGCCTGCCATCCAAGAGGTTCTCGGCAAAGAAGCAGCCAAAGTAGACAAGAGGTCAGAGCCTACAATCACACGATTTCAGACACAGTACACACAACATATCTCTGCATGAGTGTACACACATACACATGCATATGCTTACACATGTGTATTCATGCATACTCACACACATACATGTTTTCACCCATTCATAGTATACACCGTAATTACATGTACACTGCACTCATGTGTGCATAGAAACATGGCCATTGTTCACCTGCATGGCAACATACTCCCTGAACAGGCCAAAAGAAATCAGAGCTCCAGACTGTTCCATTGTGGGGGACAAACCTCAGGACATTAGTCATCTATGAGATGACAGCCCTAGAAGCTACCTAAGCAGGTAGGTCTGGGACGTCTTTTTTTTTTTTTTTTTTTTTGGTTTTTCGAGACAGGGTTTCTCTGTGTAGCCCTGGCTGTCCTGGCACTCACTATGTAGACCAGGCTGGCCTTGAACTCAGAAATTCGCCTGCCTCTGCCTCCCAAGTGCTGGGATTAAAGGTGTGCGCCACCACTGCCCAGCAGTCTGGGACTTTTAATGTAAAAGGCATGCCCTTCAGGAAGATAGCCTCTGGTGACCTCACTCTCCAACATCCCATGTCACACAGCTAGTGCGAGCCATGATCCTGTCTCTCTTCCTCAGAGACCAGAGCACCATCAGAGTGGAGAAGGAGCATGTTGTTTCCCAAATGCCCAGATGAAAGAGGTCCACAACAAAGCAGAGGAGGATGGGGCCTGTGCCTGCATCAGCACCCCCACAGGACATCAGTCAGATCCTCCCAGGGGCAGCTTCAGTTACATACTTGTCTGGGCTGTGGTTAAGTCCTTCCATTAAATGAAAAGGGAAACCCAAGAGCCACTTGGCACTCCCTTCTCTGGCCTCCAGAGCACTCAGTCCTCCCCAGTGACCATCAGATGTTTCCTGAGCCTCCCTGAAAGCCAGGCCCCAGCCTGCTGGCGCCAGAGACCCACAGAAGGATGGGCCTAAAGTCGAAAGGTCATGACTGCCTTTGTAAGAGATGAGGCCCTGGTGAGGAAAACTGAGGCACAGAGAAATACTCAAAATAGTCATTTGCCATCTTCAGAAATGGGTCACTCTAAAGTAGGCAGACATCAAAGACAGGAGCTCAGGCCAACATAAGGCCAGAGATGGTGACTCTCAAGCCCCTACATTGAAAACATAAGGCATCTCAGACTAGCAAGAAAGTGGAAATGTATCTAACTATGAAAACACAGGTCTGGACTGCCACCCTTTTTCCTCCCTAGAACTCCTCACACCCTTCCCTCATGGGGCTGTGATTAAATGCATGTGTGATTTTCTGAGAATATCAAATCAAGAAGTGACACTGCCAGCTCATGTCCCAATATACTAATCCACCTCTACACCTGACCCAATGGTTTCCTTAAAACGAGCCTAGCCAAGGAGGAAACAGCCTAAGTATCCCAACAACTGGCTTGTGGCACCAGTCTTGCCTCCCACCTATAGGTATCTTAGATCTAAGATACCAGCACCAGCAATACAGGCCCTTACTTAGGAGGGACATGATTCTATAGAAGCCCCCAGCCAAAGGGGACATCTGACATGCTTACTAAGCAACTCAGAGCCAGGGACACCATAACTACACACTCAGAACCCCCAAACCTGGATACCCTAGACTTGCTTGTGTCCTGGCCACCATAGACATACACATGAACAGAGAGCTGGAAGCCTCTGCCATAGAGAAGAACTGGAAGGCTTATCTCAGTCCCTACCCTAAGGGGCAGTTTCCCTCCTTTGCATAATAGGAAGGTAGCAAACTTTATGACTGATCCCTAGTGGGGACTCAAAGTCAGCACCCATCAGGATCTGGCACCATAAGCCACCATAGCCCCAAGACTATCTACCTACTCCTGAGTGTCATCCACCCCTGTCTACACAGGGCTTCCTTGCCTCTACATAGAGGAGTCTTCCCTCTGAAGTCCAGCCCAACAGATCTCATACTCCAGTGGCTGCCTCCTGTGTAGCTGTTACTCTAAATGACAGAGAACTCCACCCAGTCACTTGGCCAGGACCTGACCAGAGGAGCATGGGAACGATGGTTAATACTTAACACTGTACACCAAACTTTGCCCTCTAGGCTTGCAAAGGCAGGGTTTAATGTCTGAAGAGCAACAGTAACTGCAGGCTGTCTAGCCAGCTGCACTCCACGCTATACTGCTGGGTGTCTGATGCCATGCTGCACCCAACTGTACAGCTAACAAGAGGGAGCCATTGTCTCAAGCACCAGAAGGCAGCAGGCCTGGCCCAATATCTCTGCCCCTCAACACTGGAGCACAGGCCTGCCATGACACTCCCTGGTCAGTTCGTGTCTGCTCTTTGACCTCTCTCCCACATTCACTGCCAGGCAGGCAGAGTGAGACAGCTCCCAAATGGTCTTAAAGGTGACTGTGGCCAGAACCCCTGCTGAGGTCTGAGATGTTTCTGGGGTGCAGCAAAAATCCCATTAAGTCAGACACTGCTGAGAGCTGCAGTGCTGCTTCTGAGTAACCAGCTCTGTCCCATGGACAAAACCTCTCTCCTCCTGGGCACCACCTCTTTCTAAATGTCCTTCCTGACCACAGAATAGGTACACCTGAAGCCATACAACTCTAAGTAAGGGATATTGGGATTGCCTACCTAAAGAAAAACCACCCTGAAATCCATGAGCACCACTCACAGAGGGGGGCATAGCGTGGTTCCTGGTGTTTTCCCACAGCTGTGTCCAGAACAAAAAGCAAAATGGGGTATCTCTCCAGTTTCAGAAGGTGACACTGTGTCTGGACATGTGGTTGCTACGTCTGCTGCTCTTTGGCCAGCGTCTAACACCCAAAGCAGCTCTTAGGTTACACATACAACACCTGTGGTGTGCTAAGAACAGCAGTCAACGTCACAGGACCACACCCAGCACAAACAGGTAAATTACTATGCTAAGGACACACAGCCCAGCAGCTCACGTAATGCTATTCACTACTGGCCTCCTCCTAAGGGAAGCCTCTTCATACTAGAATCCATGGTAGCCCTGCTCTGATAAGAGTTGCCTCAGCTCCTGTAGCATGCACACACTTGCACACAAGACTCCACCTGCCAGGCTCAAGGCCATCTTTCCTAAGGAATTCCTCCCCCCACCCCCCACAGCCACCTCAGCACCCCGTGGCTACCCTGAGTCATCGCCCTCAAAAGCTAAGTTCATCCTCACCCTAGGCCCTTCACAAGTCTACCTAAGGCTACAAGGCTGCCTTTCTGGAAGCCATCAGTTTGTCTCTGCCACCACTGGCGAGTGGTCCGTATCATCTCTGCACATTCTACTATGATTCCTCATTGCTCCCATGTCCCAAGGAACACATGCCCACTCTCCACTGCTCCAGCAGGCAACAGATCAGCATCCTACATATGTCCCCTTGACACTCAGCCCCACAGAACTCGCTCTCCATCCCATGTTGCCCTATATACCATACTGGGTTCCTATAGCGTCAGGATGAGACAGGGAATCTATCTGGTCACAGATGCACCAGGCTCAAGAGAGACACAGCCTTAGTAGGTGATCTTTCTAGATCAATGTGACTGCAACACCCGGTGCCCAGACAGCCCAAGTCTGCTTGGCCTTAAGCCCGTGGCAGTATCATCTTAAGAGTGGTCTCTTCGACTTTTTGGAGCAGTTAAGACATCTACCCAGCACAGTGGTCAGGAAGCCTGGGTGACATTCCAGGTCCACAAGGACCCTCAGATTAATTTTAATTAAAAAATAGATAAAAGGCAATGACTGGGGAAAGAGTCAGAACATTCAGGTCCTTCATCAGTCCTGAAGGCCATGCCAGTTATACCAAACCACTTACTAGGAAGTCTGACTATGGAAAATGACAACGCCTAATACCATGTGACCTTCTACTGGGGAGGAAGCAGCTCCCCTAACCCTCACGTGCACGCACACAGTGCATATATGCATGCTCACCAACTTGAACATGGGCCTAGCAAGATGACTTGTGCTGACACCTGTCTCACTGATTCCTAAGGGAAGGGCCTGTTGCATGGATACAGTTGAGAGGAGCCACCTGGGTTCCCAGCAGTCACCTGCTCAGTGAGATCCTTTGTTTCCCCCAGCTGTTTTGTGCAGCTTTGTCTTACAATAGGAATACTGGTGATCAAAGCTATAGCCTCAAGGCAAGCACCCTACCACTGAGCAATAATTGCCCAGCACTTTCTTTGGTTTGAAAGGGGAAAGGCGTGTGTTTCCCTCTTACTCACATGTTTCCCTCTTACTCAGATTCCATACACATCAGGTGCAGCTATCTCTGTAAATGACCTTTAACCCCACCTTGAAGAACTCCCAAAGGTATTAGGGTCCATGCTCACACACTCAGCCCCATCTTCAAGGACTCCACACAAGATGGAGAGAAGGCCTGTGCCCACCAGCCCCTGCTTGGATCTCCAGCACCAGTGCAACACACCCTTTTCTGAAAATCCTAGGATGAGATTGTTAGATCTTGTCCTAGCCTAACAGAACAGGGCCTAAAATCTCCTGCTCAGTCCTCTTCCTAACTGTACTTTTCTCTGAATCTTTCCGTCCTAACTGTGACCCCTGTCAGCAGCAGCCCTGAGGGCACAGAACACTATCTTCTGCCCAGCCTCCACTCAACCTCCAGACAGGACAAAGGTGACTCAGGACTGCCTCCCTCCTGCTAGTGTATTGGGACAGGGTCACCTCTACAGAGAGAAGAAGTCCTCAGGTGACTAGCATGAAATCAGCTACAGAGCATGCCACCACGTGGTTGGAATCTGAAAGGGGACCTGCAACCAGACCGAAAGGAAGCCTGCACAGACGTCAGATTTGACCTGGAGTGGGAGGGCCCCCAGGTAGTGATTACCTTGCAGTAAATCCAGAAAGACTCCATTGTGGAATCTCCTTTCACAGGCCTGGGGCACCTCACTAGGGGCCCTGTGCACGTTCCCTGACAGGTTCCTCATGGTCTTGAGATCTAATGATGCCCCACTCTGACAGGAAGGGTCCTAGCCCCAAGCAGTGTCCTCTCCACTCCTACACACTAAAAAAAATTCCAACAGAACACCAAGAATTCACACATCCTTTCCACTTCTAGAGGAATCTCACAATAAATAAAATCCAGGTCCAACATCTATCCTGCTGAAAGGCTGTGCTCCCTGCCCTGATGCACAATCCCAAGTGCTTCTAGAACACACGCTTAAGGGAAGGGCCCTGAACAAAGGGGAAACAGAAGCTAAAAAACTGAGGAAGCAAAATGTGGATGTCACACTCACCACGCCTGCCTTCTCCTTGCCCAACCGATTTTCACTTATATGGGTTGGGAAGCTAGCTCCTCACACAGGGCCAAGGACTTTATAAGTAGACATACACTATCTAGAATATAAGACTAACTGCATTTCTGCCACTAAAGTACCAGCCCCAGCCCCTGCCTGGGTCACACAGCACCAGGGGAGGTCAAGGCTAAGACTCAGTGATATACGGCACTTCCTACCCTCACACTACCTGTTTTCCTGGTATAGAAGCTGCACCAGGCCCAAGAGGGCTGTGGGTTCCCTATAGCCATGTGTTCATAGCTTGAGGAGATCCCTAGGCAGACTATATAGAATGTAGGTCACATGCCAGACCCACATTCTGGTTCCAAAAACACTGGCTGTGTAAGTTGGAATGGCCAAGGAGGCCCCAGTTCAACTGCAGCCTGGATCTGTGTAGACCTAATGAGGTCTCCAAACTCACTCCATCACAAGCAACACAAATGAGACATGTCTAGAAAATGATACTTCCAAGAACTGCCAAGGGATCTGAATAAGAGGCAGGACAAGGCTGCAGTGGACAAAGATGACTCCTGTGATCAGGTAAGTTGGCCCTGGCCTGTTGTCCACAAACATGCCCATAGATATGACCATACACATCCCCCACACAAATGGTGTACATCCATATAGTCGACCTTTGGAAAGCCTTCTTCCTGCCTGTACAGGATTTTCCCACTAAAACTAAGTGTGAGGTTCCTTCCCTACCCCTGGCTGGAGTCTGCCATCCCTGTTAGAAATCAGGAAAAGGCAGTCCAATGGCTGGCCCATTGGGATCCATCTCATGTGAGGGCACTAAGGCCTCACACTATCACTGATGCTATGATGTGCTTACAGATAGAAACCTGGCATGGCTGTCCTCTGAGAGGCCCTACCAGCAGCTGACTGAGACAAGCAGATACTTACACCTAACCATTGAACTTAAGTTGGGGACCCCCATGGTTGAATTAGGGGAAGGATTGAAGAAGCTGAAGAGGAGAGCAACCCCACAGGAAGACCAGCAGTCTCAACTAACCCAGACCCCAGGGAGCTCCCAGAGACTGAGCCACCAGCCAGGAGCATACACGGGCCAGTCAGAGGCCCCTGGCACAAATATAGCAGAAGTCTGACTGGTCAGGCCTTAGTGGAAGAAGATGCGTTTAATCGAGAGACTTGAGGCCCCAGGGAAGAGGGAGGCATGGGGAGGGAGGGGGGAGAGTACCCTCTCAGAGGTAAAGGGGAAGAGGAATGGGATGAGGAACAGTGGGGGGTGGGGGTGCGGGGACCAATGACTAGAATGTAAATAAGTAAAATAATAAAAATTGAAAACAAACAAAAATAAATAATAACTATAAATAAAAAATTTTTAAAAAAGAAAGAAAGAGAAAGAAATCAGGACAAACCCCAGCAGACTTGTGGCTACAACACATTCAACCCTGTCATGGTACAGTGGCTGAAGTTTCCAAAATCAACGTTATAGAAATATTAAGTATACAGAGTACCAAACTGCAAGTTCTATATGAGCCCAGCCAAGTTACTTAAGTTGAGGTTGGACCATAAAAGGATCATTACAACACATACACTCAGGATGTGGCTCAGTTGATAGAGCACTTACCTAGCAATATACCAAGCCCTGGTTCAATCCTGACCAGCAATACATTAAAAAAAAAAAAAAAAGCGGGTGTGGCAACACATTACTGTAATACAGTGGGTAGAGGCACCAGCACCAGGAGTTCAAGGTCATCTTCAGCTACAGATTGAGTTCAAGGCTACATAAGACCTTGTCTCAAAACAACTAATGATTATGAGTGCATGCTGCTCCTTTTGTTAGCCTAAACTGTGCAAGTCTTAAGAAGCCTGACAGTTACTTCCCTTCCTAGAAGCTGAATCCTCAGCCCTGACACCAGGCACCACTTGAGGGCCCTAATAGTGCAGGGAACAAGAAATGAATCAAAAGGAAAATTACCTCTGCCTGAGACACTCATCATATGGGACGTCTGCAGATATGTAGAATTGTCTGCCTCAGTCCACTGGGCACCAGTGGGGCTCTACTCTGGGGATCTATGTGACACCGACAACCCTTCCCTGCTGGACACTGAGTTTGGACTTCTAGATTCTGACTCCACCTTACAACTGATTTTCTATGTTTAGCCAGGCAGCAGCCCTGAGACATAGCATGCTTTGTCCGTGCAGAGAAGGCTGAACAGTCCAGCATCCCATGGAGAAGGTCACAGAGGGAGACAGGCAGGCTGCTGACCTGGGCTAGGCCATTTCCTGACCAGCACTCCTAGCCTGTGAATGCAGGCTCCTAAAAGTGTGACTAGAGGAAGCACAGTTTCTACTGCCTGTATTCTGGACAGCAAAAGCTCTGAGGCCATATGAAAGATCCGTCTTTTGAGGACTGCACTCTTTTCCTTCCAGACCCAGAGCCTGGAGCCCGAGCCTCCAATGTAGGACGTGGGGTATGTGCAAGACCAGCTACAGCTGTGTGCTGGGTCCTCTCACTTTCACGGGCGGAGTAGGGCCTATTAGGATCTAGGTCTAGAGGAGAGTTGGAACAGGGAGGAAGCAGTCAGTTCAAGGTGACTTGCCATCAGCAGAGGGGGTGCTTAGAAGTGGGATGGAGAGAGATTCCCAGGCCCATCCCCACCCTGTGGAAAGTGAAAGTGCCAGAGAGCTCCGGATCCAGGGAACAAAGAGCAGCAAAGAGAAGCCCGCGCTCAGAGTGCGCAGCCCCCTCCCCAGGCTTACATGGGCCTCTGTCCTTCCTCTAAGATCCCAAGGGAGGTTTGGCTGGTCCAAGGTCAGTGGAGGCAGATCTGGGATCCCAGTCGGATTTATTGGATAACCGCACTGGGCCATCCTGGAGCAAAGGAAAGCTTGCCCAGAGAAAGCTGTATGTCAATGAGATCACCCATCCAGGGGTCTGTACCTCCAGCTCTCCCAGGTACTACCTAGACACCTGGGCCTTCCTGTCTCCATAGGTACCTCCAGTAGCTCTGCAACTCCTCCCTAGTCCCGTCAGAGTTGCCAGACCAAGTAGTTTCCGGTGCTCCAGCCTCGGTGTTCCAGTCAGGCCATGAAAAGAGGTGGGAACCGCGCCCCCAGGGCTGACTGAGTCAGACCAACAGGGAGACATGCAGTGGGTGTCCCATGCAACCCGAGCGAGGAGCAGAGCACTGAATTCAAGAGACTGAATGAACAGAGCCAACAAACTACCAGCCCAAGAATCCTCTCCCGGTCTCGAGTCACTCCTCCCAGCCAGGCAGGCACCAGCTGGTCCTTCTGACCCCTTTCCATAGCCCCGCTACGCGCCGCGCGGGCCGCGGCCAACCAAGGAGCCAAAGCGGCCCAGCGGCAGCAGAAGGGCCCAGCCTCTGCCTTTGTCCGGTTGCAGGTACGGCCAAGCTCACCCGGCGTAGGGGAGGCAGGATCCGCGCTCTCGGGGGACTCGGGTTCCTCCGTGCGCTCAGCAGCTTCGTCCCCGGCGCCGTCGGCGCGCGCCTCCACCGGCACCACCGTAAAGTTCGTGGGCATGGCTCCGTTAGACTCTGCTGTCCTTCGCAGCCACACGCTGCTCCGGAGCAGCAGCCGGACTCCGGCGCAGGGGCGGGGTCCGCCCGGCCCGCCCTGCCCGCCACGTGACCTCACCTGCCCGCCCCCACGGCTCGGGAAAAGTTTGCCCCGAGCGTTGTCGGGCGGCTTCCCGGGTGACCACGCCCACTACGGGCTCCGCCTCCTGAAACTCCGCCTCTGTAGCCATAGTCCCAGGGTTGCCCCGCCAGAGCCCCGTACCCTCAAGGACTCCGTGCCCACAAACCCAACCTCTAGAGGCCACCGCCGAAGGAACTGCCCACAGCTGCAGACCTCCCTCAGCACAGGAGACACCAGTTCCGCCCCGCGGGACCCCGTTCTCCCTTCACCCCTACTCACAAAACAGTCTCCGAGCCCTCCCGCCCTCCAAGAGCTGGTCATTCACCACTTCCTCAGTTTCAGTTCTCCCGTTCTCACTCCAAACTCCCGTGAGGCTCTTCTCCCACCACCCCACAGATCATGGCCCCTTTCTCTCAGCCTGTCTGCAAGTCCCCATCCCTACCAAGGCGTGTGATCGTGGCCCGGCCCCTGACCAGGTCAGGCTGCTAACGTAGCCCAGCGAGTAATCTACGGCTATTCGGGGAAGCTGTGCACCCTAGGGTTAAGTAATCCCACCCAAGAAAGTCACAGGGCTTTGGGACAGGTCAGGACAGCCAAGCCCCAGCTTCTTTGTACCTGCTGACAGGAGTGTTCCATGATCCAACCTGGGGAACACTTGCAGCCCAAACTTGGAGGATGGCACTTCCTCCCTTTGGCTCCAAGGACAGGTAAATTCCGAGGGTAGTCGTGACAGGAAGATCCGAGCAAAAAGTTCCAGAATACCACATGGAGAAAGTCACAGATCTTCCGAAATTCCAGTACCTTGTGCATTTTCAATGAAAGACTGGTGAAAAACTGGAAACAAATACTCATCAAAAGAGAATGGAGCTAAAATGTTAGGGGCACACTTGCGGTATAGCTCAGTAAGAGAGGGTTCCCTACGGTTTCAGAGACCCTGGTATCATACCCGACACATCCTACAAAAAGCCATAGCCCCCAGGTGCAACGAGTCAACCAAAACTGTTTTAGATGCTCAAAGAGAAACACAGGTGATATAGCTAGAACTGCTCACAACCTGTGGAACAGTGCCAGCTGGGTGGCCTGGCCAAGTTCAATCAGGGACAAAGTTTGGAAGGCAGCTGCCAGACTAGTGACCGGGCTGAGATATGGAAGTTACAGGGATTTGTATATCTGAACAATGAGAATAAAACATTTTGAAACCAACTCAGAAAAACCATTTCTATGAAAACCCAACTGGGTCCAACACAGCCTGCTTTCTGTCCTCTGCCAGGAAGGAGCTTGAGGGAAACATGGGCCACTCGGGAATGACCTCTTATACAGTTGCTCCAGCTCCTAGAGGGGGTAGGGTGCAGCTGGTTCAAGCCATACTGCCACCACACCTCCCTTCAGGAGTTATCCATACCATAGCAATATCACCTGTTTCCCCTGGTCAGCTGGATCTTAGGTGGAAACCATGACCTCCTCCTCAGAACATGGTCCAGACAGGCAACCACTTAAGCAGGAAAGCCCTTCCCCTTTCCCTGCCCTTCTCCTCTACTGTTTTTAAAGACAGAATCTCATAGCCCAGGTTGGCCTCAAATTTTGATATATAGCCAAAGACGACTGAAGTCTTGATCCTCCTGCCTCCACCTTCCAAGTACTGGGATTACATACATGTACAGACATGCCCAGCTATAGTTCTTTTTTCAAACGTGTCTATCTCTCAGCCCCATTCCTTCTGGCTGATTGAGCATCAGCAAGGTCTATTACTATGGCATGATACACACATACTGGGAACTCAGACAACACGAACATTGCACCCAGTGAAACTAAGGAAGAGTATTGTCAATACACTCGGGTACACTGTGAGCTTGAGTGGGGAGGAGGTGCCCACTGAGCTTGGCGACCTACAGAAGGAAGAACCCATGGAACAGGGCACAGTAGCCTATGGAAATGTTTTAATCCCCACAAAGTAGAGAGGTAAGGTTTCCATCAACCTAGTATGGAGAGCCTCAGGACCAATGTAGCACCAAGTGTTTTAACTTGAAAGAAAATAAGTGGCTCACACAGAACCAAACCTTCCTAGATGTCTAACATGAGGGATGTTCTCATGACTTCAAGGGTTACAAAAAAAAAAAAAAAACAGAATGTAACTGTGCTTTATAACTGCTCCGGACAGGACACCAAAGTCTGATGTGTAAATACTCAACCTATAAACCTACATTTTTCTTAACATGAGACCATACATGCAGAGGTTAAAGACTGGGAAACTCTGAGAACATGTCATTCAATGAGCACTACATTGTAAAATCTCTCAAGCTGCAATGAGATATGCATCATACAATCCATTGTGCCTCCTCTCTATCCCCCCTCTCCATGTGTGAGGCGTGAACATGTGTGTGTGTTTGTGTGTGTGTGTGCATGTGTGTGTGCTTATGCATGCTTGTGCTGTAGGTATGCACATGGATAGTGCATGTAACAACCACTGTTGAGCCCTTAGGCCCCTTCTTCCTTTTATTCAGGATAGAGACTGTCATTGGTTTAGCACTCTTGTCACAGAGCCTAATCTAACTGGCCACTGAGCTTCCAGAAAGTCACCTGTCTCCATGCACCATCTCCCAGTAGTGCTGGGATTACAAATGCAAAGGAGTACCCAGATTTCTACATGAGTTATGGGGTTCAGTAAAACACTTGCAACCAGGCCCCTCTCCCCAGTACTTCCAAGTGGTTTTAAAGCACTCAAGTAATAAGATGCGAAGGCCTGGCTCTCCTGTCACCTTCTTCCCCAGCCTAACCCTCAGAGATGAATCTGCCCTTGCTCACAAAGACCAGCAAGGCCACAATGCATCACTGATACCCAGCTACTGATATATGGTATCATCCACCCCAAGCTGTTAGCTTCAAGACACCAAGGCACATCAGCAACACCTACTCCTATCTGTGACCACTTGTCTTATAAAGGTCAATGGCTTTGGTGCACATAGTCATAGGCAGAAAGGAACTTCCTGTAGCCTCTAGGCTTTGTCACCCTCAACCTTAAGCTCTGGCACCTGAGGGTTAGCCCAGGCTGAACCCTTCTTTGGGAGGCTGCCTTCAAGGTAGACCAAGGCCATAGCCTGCTTCATATAGGACTTCCGCAATGCACACTATCCCAGCAATAGTCAGGAAGGGACCACCTAGCACTGTTCTGTGAGAGCTAAGCTAGGGATAGGAACTATGGGCTCTGGTGAGGTCCATCTGCCTTTAGTCAACCAGCTCCACAATGCTATTCTTTCTTCATCTAAAATCCGGTCCATTTAGACCAACAGTACACACAGAGTGTCACCCAAAAGACCATTAAATGCCACTGTCTGGTCACTATCTCAGATTCCACTGTTTATCACTGTTATCAGCTCAGGGCCTTCAGCTCAGGGACAGGAAAGTCCAATTCACTGCTCAGATGCTCTCAAGCAATGGGAGCCCAACTGGGCAGGAGATCCCTTATGTGGCCTCCAGAGGCTGACAAAGAAACCTAGCTTGCAACATTGTTTGTCATCAGCAGCTGCCAAGTTCAGATTGGCCATCAGCATCCCTTTGCCACCTCCAAACTGAATCATTTCCCAGGGTAAACTGGAAAAATATTCTCCATGAAAATCTGCACATTTCTGTTCCCCCATAGCATGGGTGGAGAAGGGAGCCCAGTGAACATGACAGCCACTGTACACGGGTGCATACTACACAGCACAATAGAAGAGGGCAAGACTAGTCAGCTGCTCCACTGGGGACATCATGCTTGGGCAGGCACCTGTAGGCACATGTAAGAGAATGCTCCAAGTCATAGTCCCACCCTGTTGTAGCAAATCCAGTTTCTACCCAGAGGCACATGTAACCTGCAGACACCTTGGCATACTGTATAGCAGGGACCAGAAAAGCCAGTGATTCAGAAACACCAGTTCAACAGAGACCAGGAGACCAAGCGCTCAGTCCATGGAAACGTTAAACAGAGTTCCCCAGCACATACACAGTATTGAACATTAGAGCCACTGCCACACATTTTACAGGTGCCTTCGTGACCTCGCTGAAGGTTAAAGCAGGTGCTTGCAATTTTGTCCGCCTGTGGCTTGAAGTGGAAACCCCGAAACTGAGGACTATATAGAAGACAGCTCCAGTGCAGGAGATGGTCATGTCATTTTACCTGATCTGGTTGTATGCACAGAATTCAGACTGTACAAGTTGGCCTCACTCTGCTTGAGCTGCCCACAGTAAGAAAATGGAAATTGATTCAGCCTTTAAAAAGTATAGAGCTATTACCCCAGGTTATTATTCCAACCTCAGCACCCAAAGCTGTGCTTTTTGTTGTAACAGAGATTTCAGAACTACCTAACCCAGTGCCCTCCACCATGCCTAAGTGACTGCTTGTTAGTCTGCAAGTTCTACACTTACTTGGCAAGGAGAGAACCGGGTTGTTTCTGACACATCCTTTTGTCAACAGAACAGGGCAAGCCAGCAAATGTTTGTTAAATCACAAAGCTGACAAAGTATAAAAGAACTCGTCTGGTCCCCAGTCCATGACAAAGGTGCCTGGCTCCAGGGCATGAATTTCTAGAAGCAGAATTACCAGACAACGATCTGGCCCCAAGGTGACCAGCCTCCATCAAGGACAGGAAGAGCCTTCGTCTTATCTTCCCTATCAACCCCAGTGTGGCTGTAGAGCTCCTTAACCTTAACAACCATACTGGGTAGGGAGGAGGCCCAAATTCAAGGCCAGTGCTTTCTCTCTATGCAGGTCAGAAGTCTAATATTTAATTTATCCCAGGTATACTTGATGCTCTTTAATTAACCTGCGGTGTGTGGTACATGTGTGTGTGTGTTATATGTATTTGTTCTGATCCTCTAGAGAACCTGACTAATACACAGTCTAAGCCTTTTTTTGTACATAGCCTAAAATAACCTCGAAAACGAAGACACACATCTGTAAGCACAATAATGACATAATGCCTTTTTTGTGGGTTCCAGGGTGGCCAAGTCACTTCAAAAAGGAGGGCAGGGTCAGGACAAGGAAAGAAGTTCTAGGTGACTCGAGTGGATGGAAGGGCCAGGAAGCCTCTGCCCATCGGTGCCCTGCCCAGGCCCCATGGGAGACGTGCCTGGGCAGCCCTTAGGAACTGAGAAGGTTCTGATGGGAAGAAGCCATTATATGCACATCCTGGCCACAGAGTAGATGTCCAGTCTGGCATCCAGTGACTTGTGGGTGGTGGGATGCCCAGAAGATAAGTGTGGCTTCTGAATGTCAGGGTGAGTCCCATACCAATCTCCTCAGTCCTGCAGTCCACTCCTAAGTCACAGCTCCCAGATGGCATCACAGCTGTGGCTGTGCACACAGTAGCAGTTCTGTCCCAAGCTACAGAGATAGAGCCAGCTCTTCCCACACAGGGCCCATGACGCCCGGATGCTCTAGACTCGGTGTTTCTCATATTCAAGCTCCACCGACTGATGCAATCTCCTTCCAGTTTGACTGAAAATCAGGACAAGCTGTCCCCTTTGACCAAGCCAGGCCCCTCCCCTCGTAGGCTGGTCAAGGTCAAGGAGACTTTGGAGGTGAGATTCATGGACCCACTCAGTGTCAGCATCATGGCTAATATCTATCCAAGTTGAAAATCCCTCCTTGCAGAGTAACTGTGGCCACTGAGCTGTCTGTCACAAGTCACACTAATAACAGCTAGCCACAGGTCACTGTCCACAGGTTGCTGGCACCTTGTGGGTGATTGTTAAAACATCTACTTAGAGTTGGCAGGATTGCTCAGTTGGTTGGCAAAGGCACTTGCCACTCAAACCCGAGTTTGGTCCTCCAATCCAAGCAAAGGTAGGAGAGAATAAAGTCCACAAAGTTGCCCTCTGACTTCTACGTGCATGCCATGAAATATCCCTGCCCCAATACTGCTCATATATGCTAATGAATAAAAAAATTAACCTAGTCATTTGGCTGCTTTTTCATGGTTTGGGAGGGTTGGCTTTCTGGGGCAAAGGGTGGGGTGGTATTTGCTTGCTTCTTTGCTTGCTTGCTTGCTTGCTTATTTTGAAACAGATAGAATCTCCATGAATAGCCCTCATTGGCCTGCCACTCAATATGTAGACCAGACAGACCTCTGAAGTTACTTCAACCTCTTCTTCTAACTCCCAAGTGCTGGGATTATAGGCATGCACCACCACATACAGCTTTTTGTTTTTTAAAATAATTTATTCTGTTTAATTGCAAAGAAAAAGATACAAACAGAATAAATGTTAGCATCATGCTTTGGCCTAAAATGCTTCCCACAGCTATACAGCGTCATCAATACCAGCACCTTCTCTTCTCAAACTGCAGCTCCGTCCCCAAGAAACTGCAGCTCCCCAGCCCCTGACCCCGCCATTCTTCCTCATCTATGAACACAGTGACTCTAGAGACATCACGAGACTGGGGTCACACATCTGTCCTTTCGTAACTGGCTCGATTCACTAAGCACAATGTCCTGGAGGCTTATCCATGGTACGGCTTGTGTCAGAGTGTCCTTCCTTTTCAGAGCCAGTAACATTCCACCGTGGGATGGACCATGTCTCGCTTACCTGACGGGCACTCAAGTTCTTTCCACCTCTTAGCTATTGTGAATAATTTTTCCTGTTAGGCGTTTCCCCTATATGGAATGAACAGCACAGTTCCTGGGGTATATGTAGAAGCAGAAAGAAAGTGGTTAAGGGGTACCACTGCTTTTGTAGAGAAGCACACATTCACATACAACCTATCTGGGAAAAGCAAGACAGAGCACAGTGGGGTCTGTCTGCTGTGGCTAAGGGTTGACTTCCTGCCCTGCCTAAACCAAGCATATTCTAACACGTGCAGCACTGGCCAGACTGAATACTGAACTGTTCTTTAGTAACCAGAGGCCACTGCCCAGAGATAAGCAGGCTACCTCCCACCATGATCTCTGTCCTATTATTAAACTAGCATCAGCAAGGTGACACAGGACTGTGCCAAAGGTCATTCTTTGGTTGCAGGCAAGTAGAGATGAAAGTCTTACAGACCCTGGGGATGTTGCTGCACCCACCCACCGGAAGGCACTTCAGCAAGCAGAGCAGAAACTACTGCAGGTCCCTCAGCTCACTGGAGGGGCCATGAATACCAACCCATGGCCCCTGAACCCTGGGGCTCAACATCTGCAGTGCAGCCCTGCTGGGAAATAATACCAGCTCCTCAAAAACCCAGAGAGTTCCCAGAAGGATTTCCAGATGAATGAGTGCAACCTTCTAGCTGGCTGGAGAGATGGCTCAGCGGTTAAGAACACTGACTGCTCTTCCAGAGGTCCTGAGTTCAATTCCCAGCAACCACATGGTGGCTCACAATCATCTGTAGTGGGATCCAATGCCCTCTTCTGGTGTGTCTGAAGACAGCAACAGCATACTCATACACATTAAATGCAAAAAATAAATCTTTAAAAAAAAAAAAAAAAAACTTCTACCCACCTTTTATACCCTAAGGGCCAACTGCTCAGCCAGACCACAGGGCAGTTGGAGACTGAAGCACTGTGGGTGGACCCTTCCCAATAGGCTGAGGAACACTCATCCTCTGAGCATTTCTGTGTGTGCCTGAGGACCTGCATTGCTAAGGGCAGCAAATTCTTACCAAACTGACTCCATTTTCATCCTCACACGTTTTAAAGCTTGAATTTTGCTTTAAAGACCTTTAAAATCTGCGTCCCCCCACTCTCCCAGTTCTCTTCTTCTATTTCATTAAAAGAAGAGAGAAGGAGAAATATGTTTGTCTAACAGTTGCTGACTTAGATAACTCTCTTGGCTTAATCACCTTGTTCAAACCTTAAATATTTGACTTATGTCCCATGACAGAGCCAGACAAACATAATGTTAAAAATTGCTGCCATCAAGAGTGAACTTCTTTGTGTAAATAATGCAAGTCATTAATTTCTATTTCCTCGGGGCACGAGTTAAAAATACATTCCGAGAATGAGCTTTGATTGCTATTGAAGTACAGCAACATCACATGGCCCTCACAACTCTAAACTCACTATACCAGGTCAGCCTCCCCCGACGGCAACCTCGATCCTTTCTACAAGACAAACTGCACACAGTCCGTAGATGTGCAACACCAGGATATGGCCAAGTTCAGAGACAAAAAAGAAAAAAAAAAGAAAAAAGAAAAAAATGAAAAAAAAAAAACACTTTAGAGGCAGGGTCAGAGCTGAGGTACACAGAGCAGTTGCTTATATACACGAATAAGGCTCTGAATTCAATACTTAGTTGGGAGGGAAGGGGAGAGGGAGGGGGAGAGAGATCACCAAGTAGCGGTTAGTTCAGCTAACGGGTACATGTAGTTCTATTGCACCCTACAGTGTTATGATTATGAATGTTTTACCGTAGGTGTGGTGTATGTTTGAGGAGATAGATATGCTCACCCTGACTAGAAAAAAAAATCAATCTCGTGGTGTCGCACGCCTTTAATCCCAGCACTTGGGAGGCAGAGGCAGGCGGATTTCTGAGTTTGAGGCCAGCCTGGTCTACAGAGTGAGTTCCAGGACAGCCAGGACTATACAGAGAAACCCTGTCTCGAAAAAAAAAAAATCAATCTCTCTTTCTCTCTCTCTCCCCCTCTCTAACTTTGTGTTCTAGGTTATCAGGTAAGTAAACTTAATTTTAAAAAGAACAAAAGCAAAAATAATTTTAACCTCATCTCTGACCATAGCAGAATTCTTAACTTTGGTGGTCAAAGGAAGGGTCGGTCCAGGAGGCTGAGATATCTGCTACCTACATGACCATTCGGCAAAAGTCTCGAAGATAACTGCAGAATCGACATCTCCAGACCCATGAAACCACAGACCCGGCCCTGAGAAAGTTCAGAAATGCAGACCATGAGATGGGGGCCAGCCATGAAGGTCAATCTAAGCTACTGCCTAGACATGGCAGCTGTGTGGAACAGAGATGCCTTCGAGGTAAGAGCACAGAGGTCTCAGGTGCAAATAGCCTTAATTACAAGCTTCCTAAGCAAGTCATGGGCAGCTGTTTCAACAAAACCTAGGGCCACATACTAAGAATGTGATTCTTCCTTTTAAAAATCCCTCTTCTGTGAGAGGAATATGGTTCGGTTGTAGAACAATTTCCTAGCACATGCTTAGATCCAATCCCTAGTATTGCAACAAACAAATACTGCTTGTTCAGTCCTAAAGGAAACAAAAGAAAACACCCCTGGCATTCACTGTAGGGGCTGTAGACCCAAAAGAATAAATAATGGATAATTTGCTGTGAGGAGCTAGAGATTTCACTGGACTTGGTAACTGATTTTAAAAAAAAAAAAAAAACCCCACTGGGCAGGAAAAAAAAATCAGAGATTAAAATTAAGACAAGACAGCACAAGCTGGCACAAGTACGCCTCTCACTCCACCATGATATCCCCTTCCACTGAGGCTTCTCACCCGTGAGAACAAAAGAGAATATGACCTTTGTTCACAAAGAACGAGCAGAAAGTCGGCCACAGAAAGACCACAAGAAAATGGTTAAGGCCTTGATGGTTTAAGCAACGCATCCCAAGGACCTGATGTCTTGAAGGATTCCCGACTGAAATCAAACACGATCTTTTCCCCCAGGGTGGGGATGGGGGAGTTTCCTCCTTGTGGATCTAGCAGTGATTACAAAGACAATCCAGGGGGTTTACACTGTGTTTCCAGAGAGCCGTGTAGAAACCCAATCCCAGGGGTGTTGCTACTCCACATAGCAGCTCTCACTTCACTGGGCTACACAACCACAGTGGGTTCTAGCACAGAAATCAGGGGCAACATCAGTGAATCCCAGAGGGACAGACCGTGACGGGAACCTGCATCTTTGCAAATGTTTAGTTGAGATGAGGTGATGTTGTGGTATAAGGTGGGCACTCATTCCATGCCTCATGGAAAAAAAACAATCTGAAGATTCTGAAGGGAGACACAGAAGAACCCACAAGAGATGACAAAGACTCTATTCAGCACACAGCCTTCCAGACTATTGTCCTGTGTCCTTCCTTCCCACTCTATAAAATCCCCAAGTACCCTCAGGCAGAGGGTACATTGAGAATGAGAGGCCCTCATTCTTATTCTAGGGCCCAGACCTTGAATAAATCCGATTTTCCTTCCAGCTCACATTTCTTGAATATTGACTTTTGAGTGGAGATGAATCCAGGAACAACATTTAGCATCCTGGCAGAAATAAAGATATTTAAGATATTTGTGCCCCTCCCTGTGGCTATCAAACTACTGAAACTCTGGACCCTGAAGAAGTTGGAATTTTTCTCAGGAATCTCATGCTGGGGGGGACGGAAAAGGCTGAATGAAGCCTAGTGCTACACAGAAGGAAAGCTTATTTCCAGGAAAGAGATGTCAAACACTTGTGACAACTCAGCAGACCGTCACCTTGCAGGGCAGACTGGAGCTCAGACAATGAGATAGGTAGAACAACCCTCAGAACAGGACTCTTAGTCACAAAGATATCTTGGCTTCTAGTTAAACCTAAACCTCTCCTCAGTTCCTCAGAGAGGAGAGAGAATGGGTCAGGAGAACCACTGCATCTCTTTGTTCCTCTTCCAAGTGTGACCATACCAGATAAATCTTTTCCTGCTTCTCGCTATTCCCTGTTCGTGTAATTGGCCTGTTGAGGACAGGAGACTGAGCCTGGAATGTTAGAACAGCCAAGGTCCAGGCTCCAACTCTCCTTACTCCAGTAACAACACTACCACACTTTCTGAAGGGGTGGTATAGGCCCAGGAGCCCCCAAGACCACGTTCTCAGCACAAAGGAGATTTAATTGCCCCAGAGAGAAAGAGGGCAGGGAATAAGAGACAAACACAGGAGACAGAAGAACAAGGGAGAGGGGAAGGGGTATTTGTCCTGGAGGGGGGACAAAGGACTGCCTTTGGTAGAGAGGTGACAGAAGTGACCCATTGGCAAGTGGCAGTTTATAAATATAAAATAGAAAGCCCCCTGTTAAGATGAAGTGTTTAATTTTAACTGGGCATGTTAAATAGATGACCCAAAAGGGGCTTTTTGTTGCTGGACTTCACTTTGATTCCTGAACCTTGGTAGTCAGCCTCAGGAGGCGGAAGTGGGCAAGGAATAGACCTTGCTGGCTAGCTTTAGGAATGTAATCTAATGGGTTTTCTTTAGCAAGGCAGAGGTAATCAGGGAGAAGTGCAAGGCCTGCCAGAGTTTTGTTTGCCATGCTCAGGCTAGCTAGAGGCCCTTCACTCAGTACATCCAGTTAATTCTTTAAAAACATTAGTCCTTAAAACTAATCTTTAAAAATTAAGAACTGCATTGACTATCAAGAATCTGACAGGCTGAGAACTCCAGTGAGGTGTGGCACATCTGTGTGACCACTGGCACATCTGTGTGACCACTGGCTAGTGTCTGTGAAGTATGCAGACTGTGTATAAATGTGCCAACATGTGTGAGCGGTATGTGCTCCTCAAGTACCTATCAGAGATAGCCTGAGGTGGACATCTTCCATAACTAGAGTTTTTGGGGAAAACAGGCTGAGCTGTGGTCCAGAGGAGTCCTGCTGAAACTAAGTTCTACAACTCTTACAGAACTGTACACTTAGACCTGATCTTTATTTAAATGTTACATAAGAATGCCTCATAAAATGACCCTAGGAAGAGGGCACAGACTAAAATCTACTTGTGGTAACCTAGGTTCTTCCCCACAGTACCAGATTCAGATGCATTAAGAGCACTGCCTTGCTTCCTCCCCTTGGGCTTGTTCTAGACTGGGCACAACTGCAAACATGCTAGCACAGACACTCAAGGGAGCCTCGGAGTCACTCTGGCTGCTGTCCCATCCTTGTAGTGCTTTGTGGCTTGATCTGCCATGCCTTCTCTTTCTCTATGGCATGGCTAAGTCCCATATCCAGCTCTGGTTCTGCTTTACTCTCCACACAGCCAGCACACCCCTGCCACTCCTGCACAGCTTCGGTAGGATGTAGAGATTACAAACCTGATGAGCACACATGGTACTTTTCTGTGAAGACGGCACCCTTGCAAGTCCTGAGAACGACTGGCACCCAGAGCTTGCTGTTCCTGGAGCACGGTTATGTCCTTCCCCAATGTGCCTCCCATAGTCACAACTCTTGTGTGTGTTTAAGATTTATTTATTCATTTAATGTATATGAGTACACTGTTGCTATCTTCAGACACTCCAGAAGAGGGCATCGGATCCCACTACAGATGGTTGTAAACCACAATATGGTTGCTGGGAATTGAACTCAGGACCTCTGGGAGAGCAGTCAGTGCTCTTAACCGCTGAGCCATCTCTCCAGCCCACAACTGTTGTGTTTTATAAAAAGATAAAGAAAGAAGGAATATGTTTGGTGAATGTGCAGTCAGGTGTGGGGGAAGGGGGTACCTCTGCGGGTCCATGCTAAAGCATTCCTTTCCATTGAGGGACCAGCCACATACAACAGTATAGTATAGAATAGAGTTTATTCAGGGCATGGGGAGGGGAGTTGAGAGAGTAGTAGAGACAGAGAAAGGCAGAGAGACAAAGAGAGAGAGAAAGGGGGGGGGGGGGAGGCCAGCCATGAGCATGTGGAGAGAGAGGGAACAGGATGAGAGGACAGAGCAGAAACAAGAAGGCAAGAGAGAGAGGAGAGGGCAAGCAGCCCCTTTTTGTGAGTCAGGCACACCTGGCTGTTGCCAGGTAACTGTGGGGCGGAGCCTAGACAAAATTCTAACAACTTCTATTGATGCTGGCTCCTTCATCCATCCTCATGGGCCAGCCTGGGTGGCAGAAAGTGCCGCCTCACTTCTGAGAGAAGCCTAGGATGCATTAGTGATACTTCACCCCCTCCTTCTGGGACAAAGAGTCATGGATCTCCAACAAAGGGCTCATGGTACACGAGACTACAAGAAATATGCCCCGACTCCAGCCTCAGGTTGACCAGAGATACTTTCAGTGCTTCCCTAATAGAAGGACACATTCTCGTCCTTTTCATCCTCGTGCAATCCCTAGAAGATGGGAAAGCGTGGGCCAGGTGCCTGGCTGGCAGCAGCCAACCTCTGCCCAGAATGACTGGCAGCTCTAGGCAGGGCTTCAGTCACACAAATAAACCCAAGAACTCTCAGGAACCACCCACCGTTTCAGGAAGGAGGTTGCAGCTCCACTCTGCTGGATATAATTTCTGGACATGATTAAACAGGAAGGAAATAAAAGACTCAGGCTGAGATTACATTCAGAAGCCTGGCTCTCCAGGTTCTACATTATCCGCTGCTAGAAACTAGTGATTAACCATTCCTGTTGTTGTCAGAGGCAGCTCAGCTCTGCCATTGTCCCCAAACCTGAAGCCATCAACCTATGCCTGGCCATAAAGCTGTGGGTTTGGGGTCAGGAACAAAGCACGCAGAAAACAGAGGCTCATTCTGAATTTCCCCCTTAAGCCAGAGAGTGTAAACTGCCACTCGAGTCTGGATGTTACCAACTTGGCTTTATTTCTAGATGTGGGTCAGAACTCACACTGGCACTGGGTGTGGTAGTGCACTCCACCAACCTTAACTTTGGAGATGGAGGATCAGGGGTTCAAGGTCAGCCTCACCAATCTAATGAATTAAAAACCAGCCTAGGCTATGTGAGACCTTGCCACAAACAAACAAATCCTAAAACTGTTTTTTTCTGGTTGACCTGAGTGTTCACCTATGAGTAACTTTCGGGTTCTTCAATTGAGGTGGCAGACCAGAACCTTCCAGTATCTCCAGGGCATTTGCTTGTGCCTGTGACTCATGGAACCCTACCTGGAAGATCCCCCTCCAACTTCCTGCCTCAGCACCTGGGTAGCAGCTTCTGAGCTCTAAGGACACCTGCTGGGCAGAGCCACAGACTGAGAGGAAGGAGCTGCTGCTTTGCTTCTTCCTCTTCTGCTTGGTTAGGGCTGATGGAAGGTGGAGGAGGGGCTCTGGCTTTCCCAGGTGCAAGGAGATCCTGCAAGAACTCCAGGAAAACCCAGGAGAGCCAGATCCTCAGGAAGGAACTTCTCTTTAGGATCTGCAAAGCAACAAACGGCAGGATGAGGCCCCCGTGGGACTTGGGCAACTCTGAGCTTCAGGCACACTTGCATAGCCCACAGCTGTCCTTGCCCAAGGTCTATGCCCCACAGATACCTGTGGCCCCCACCTGGTGACCTTCTTCCTTAGCAGTCCCTCTGGTCCCAGTGGCTAAGGGAGGAGTCCTCACTAGAAGGTGGTTCTGTCTCCCAAGGACAAGAGGCTGTAGGAACATGGGGATCCTTCCTAGAGACCATTACACACAGGATACATGAACATATAGGAAACCTGCTAGCCAAGGAGTCCCTTTCCAGCCAAGTGACCCCTACACCCCCGACCAGGAATTGCTCCCCAGAGGGCTCATCAGCATTAGCTACTCCATCAAAACAGATCCTGCCCAGATAAGAAGGGTCTGTCCCATCAGCCTGCATAGAGTAAAGCTGCACACTGAACTAAATGCAAACATCCTGTCTTTGTATTAGTCAAAGCTTTGTGTGTGTTGTTGTTGTGTGTGTGTATATAAGTAGATTTATCATATATCATATGATATATGATATATATGGTAAATCCATACCAGAGTAGCTTACAGGCTGTGGTCCAGCTAGTCCAATATTGGCTGTCTACCCATAGAAAGTCCTAGAATCCAGTAGTTCAGTCCACAAGGCTGGATATCATCTCAAATGGTCTTCCATATATGCTGGAATCCCAAAGAAGTAGGCTCTAATTCCAAAGAAAGAATGAACTTTAAAGAGCGAGGGCAAACAGGCAAAGAGGGAGCGCATCCTTCTTCCACATCCTTTATACAGGCTGCTACCAAAAGGTGGGGCCTAGATTTAAGGTGGACCTTCCCACTTCGAATAATTTAATTAAGAAAAGTCCCTTACAGTTTTACTCACTGCTTGAGTTTTAGTTCCAAACGTAGCCAAATTGACAACCAAAAATAGCCATCATAGTCTTCAAGTAAACTTCCAAGAGAAGAACACAGCATATGGCCTTGTGTCTTAGCCTCATTAAGCTGCAAGACACCCTAGAGTGTATAACTCATAAAAGGCACACATTCCTTACAGTCCTGGAAGGTCAAGATCAAAGTGTCTGCTGATGGCCAGCCTCCTGGCTCACAGAAGCCATTGTTTAAATTTGTCACTCATCTTGGGGAAGGCCCAACAGCCAGATAGATTCTCCTGGCTGATCCCCTGTGGTGATTTGAATATGCTTGGCCCAGAGAGTGGCACTATTAGGAGATGTGGCAATGCTGGAGTAGGTGTGGCCTTGTTGGAGGATGTGTGTCACTGGAGATGGGCTTTGAGGTCCTATGCTCAAGCTCCACCCAGTGCAGAAGGGACCCTCCTCCTTGCTGTCTGCAGAAGAGACAGTCTTCTCCTGGCTTCCTTCTGATTAAGATGTAGAACTCTCAGCACCATGTCTGCCTGGATGCTACCGTGCTTTACTAAGACACCTTTCCTTCCCACAACCCCACTGTGGGTCCCACCTCTTAAGACTGAAGCTTTAGGGTTAGGAACAATATATGAATGGAGAGGCTGACATGGGCTCCTCTCTGCTAAGATAAGGCTAGGAGGGGCTAGAGAGATGGTTATGAGCACTGACTGCTCTTCCAGAGGTCCTGAGTTCAATTCCCAGCAACCACATGATGGCTCACAACTGTCTATAATGGGATCTGATGCCCTCTTCTGGTGTGTCAGAAAACATATAAAATAAATAAATCTTAAAAAAAAAATCCTCCTGCCCCCGCCAAAGACAAGGCTAGACTTGCTGTCTATATCCCGTCTGCATTTTTGCTGGGCTGTGTCCCCTCTGGTTTACTGGCCAGACCTCAAGTCCTTTGCAGCTCTGTGTTCCTGTTGCAGTACAGAACCTGATGTTACCATCGTGAAATCAGGATGTTTAAAACCACAGTTGATCTTCCGAGTTAAGCTCTTACCAAACATGAACAGAGTGCAGGATGCTAACGTTAGCTCAATATAGAGTTCAGGCAGGGACATTTCATCCTCCACAGTTCCATTGAGGGCTTCTGTCACCTCAAGAAATCTGGATTTGCAGATGTTGATGATATATGAGGTAAGGTCACAGAGTAGGTGCCCCATGAGGCAGAACAGAGAGGCTTTGGTGGACCAATGGGAATAATGACACACCTGGGTGCCTACCTCTATTCCCTTCTGAGCAGATGGCTTGTCCACTGAGTACCCGCTTGGCTGCCCTGCCCTGGTCACTGAATTTCTGACTTAGGCCCACACTTGGGGGCTCCATGAGTTAATCCTCTCCATTCCACACTGCTGTCCACTTGTGCTAGGATACCATGCTTATCCCTCCTGGGAATGTCTCCTATAGAGTCCCCATGACATCCGAAAGAATAAGGGCACCACCTCAGTGGGCCAGGGCTTACATGTTCAGTCTCCCTGGAGACAAGATGTATTGTTCAGCTTGAGCAGGGCATGCAAAGCAGTCATATATGAGGGAGCAAGAAGTGACAGAAGAACTGAAAGGGGTGCTAAGATGGCCCTATGAGGCAGGGGCAACAGATATGCAAATCCCCCCCCCAGAACAGGAACACCCTAGAAACATGTCCCAGACAGGTACCTCCCTACAACATGGGCCGCCCTGATGCAAGACAAACAACTCTGAGGGTTGTCCCTGGCAACTTGCTACAAGTCTGTTGTGCCTCTCTTAGCCTTTTATGTCCCGGATCATTCGAAGCACATTAGCTTTCTTTAGATTCAGATCCCAGGACCTCTAACGACCTTAGTAAGCCCCCCCCCCCCCCGCCCCAGCCCCGTTTTATATTCAGTTCTTGAAGGGATTGGTCTAGAAAGAGAAAGTCAGGATCTGTCCCCAGGAGGTCTAAGTCCAGTGTGCATTCATTCCTGAGCAGAAGAATCAGACACACCTTGACGACTGCTCAGCAGCAATAACTTCCTTTCGTATTGTTTCCCTAGGACTCCTTCCCTCCCAGAAAGCCTTTTGTGGCTCTGAGTTGCCCAAGACTTAAGGAAGCTACTGCCTTCTCAGGGCTGCCACCCTTCCTAAAATCTGACTCCTTCTTACCAATGCTCAGCTCCCCCAGGACGTGGTATTTGAGCAGCCGCCGGCAGCCTGGACCTTTACCCTGATAACACGGGGGCTTCTACAAGCACAACTCCATGACTTCATATACAGGTGACCCTCTCGTAGTTCTGACCACTAGAGTTGCAGCCAGTCCACTGGCTCAGGGTCTCGCCAAATATGAGGAGACCTAGAGCAGCTGCAGGTCCCCTGTGGGAGCCTCTCTGGTCCTATCATCCAGGCTACCCCCACCTCTGGAGATAGCATCCCTTGGCCTTTGCTGGTGCTTGGAAAGGCTTCCTGAAGAGGGATTCTGGCTAGTGACACAATGGCCACACCACGCCTGAATGGAAAGGCAGTTCCCAAGGGACATGGAACACTCCCAGTCAATGTGGCTCAGTATGTCCTCACAAAGGCATAGCTGGCAGAGACCAGGACTGTGAAGAGATAGATAGCCTTTACTACGTGGGACTTGGTAATTCTATATAGTAAGACTTGTTTCCTCTGAAAATGGAACCACACTGTAGTAACAGTGCCTCACAGTGTCCCCTCAACAACTGGCTGGCCAATGGTCCCAAAAACATGTATGCCTAAGGAAAGGGGTCAGAATGACCTTTAGTGATACTTGTCAGAAGTAGACTCAGTTGTATGTCCTATGAGTGGGGAGGAAGGAACCTTGCTTGACCCAGTGGAGGGCTGTCTATACTCCACTTCTACACCCTGTCTCCTTCCAGGTGTTTCAGAAAATGAGTCATTGTGACTGAGACCTGTTGGGGACCCTACTGGTCCAAGAATACCTTTTGTGGTCACAGAATATGCCAGAATGTTTGGCATATGTCCTGCCTGCACCCGCATCCAGAGCATCCTCAAACCACGGCACACAGGAGGCAAGGAGCTGAGGCTATACCAGCTGAGCTCGGCTATTACCCAGAATGCCCAGCACATGTTGACCAGGGAGCCACATTACCTCTGTATCTGTTAGAGTCTCCCACAGGGGCCATCCTATTCTCTGGAGCCACTTGTAAAATGCTATGTTTAGTGGCAGGTGGCTGGGGATCAGCATCCCACAGCCCAGGCTGCATTCACAAGTACTGGGAGCTGCAGAGTTGTGCTGGGTTGGACAGGTATAAAGAACATGTCCTGGGCATGCCTGCCTTCAAGCCAGTGTGATAAGGACCTGTTCCTAGGAAGACACAGGTATCTCTAGTGCCTGAAGCTGGAGGAGACCCAAGCCCACAGGACTCGCAACCCCTGCCCCATCCCATACCAGTGCAGGTCCAGCCCTTAGCTAACTTATCCAGGTAAAGGAGGACATCAGGTCTCCAAGGTTCTTCATTGGTTAAGTTCCTGCACACCAGGAGCATCTGTGTCCTGATCCCCACTTACCCCCAGGTCCGATGGACACAGGTGAACTGCAGGAGGTAGTGGGCAGTGTTTTAACTTCAAGCAGCTGGTACTTCCTGCTCAATTTACTCTGCTTTCCCCCTGAGCCCCTTTAGGGAACATTGTTCTGTAAACAGAGAGATGAAGGCCCAGCACTACCAGAGGCATTGGTTTGCCCAGGAACATGGGCTGTCCCAGTCCTGAGCTGTCTAGCCCAGAGGGACAAGAAAGCTGTAGTTGCCAAGCAACGAGATGGAAGCATCAGAGGAGCGTAGGGCCCCAGGGAGGGCACAGGTGGCCAGCAGAGGGGGTGCAGTAGAGCCTGACAGAGGTGGCTTCTGGGGACTCTCTGGTAAGCAACTTACAAACACCTGGCCTGGAAGAGACAATTAGGGTGCTGACCATGCAGGCTTACAGCGACCTCCTAGTGGACTATAATGGGAAGACATGCTAAGTGGGGGCATGGGTACAAGAGCCATGAGGCATTTCCCAGAGAAGCTGAGAAGGGCTGGTGCCCCTGAGTTTCCTGATGGCCCTAATACTCTGTGTCCTCACTTATTCCCCAAGAGAGTCCCTGGACGCCCTCTTCTGGTAAGAACACAGTCCTATCACAGCAGGGCCTCCTTTTTTTTTTTTGGTTTGGTTTGGTTTTTCGAGACAGGGTTTCTCTGTGTAGCCCTGGCTGTCCTGGAACTCACTCTGTAGACCAGGCTAGCCTCGAACTCTTGAATTCAGAAATCCGCCTGCCTCTGCCTCCCAAGTGCTGGGATTAAAGGCGTGCGCCACCGGCTACAGCAGGGCCTCCTTACTTCCTTTAGCTCTGATTTTCTCCTTAGAGGCTCTCTCCTGGACATTCACTTGGAGGCAAGGGCTTTAACCTACACATCAGTCCATAACAGGATGTATCATTTATATTCATTTTTCTGAGGGATCCCCTAACTTAACCGTCTTGTTTCCACACCCAGGGCTCTTTGTTGGCTCCTGAGCTCCAGGTGGTATGGCACCCCTAGATAACCCTGCATTCACCTTTGGGTGCCTGTCACTGCTTGATCTCAGCACACCACAGATTTCCCTCAGTCTATCAAGCAAACCGAGTACAGTAGGGCCTTATCACTAGCAAAATCTCAGTTCAAAAGGTCTTCCTTGGCTGTTTTTTCGCTCGCCCCACCTCTCCACAAGGCAAGGAGGCCCTATACCCTGGCTTGTGTAGGCTTACCTAACATGTTCTCAACCTGAAGCCCAGAGCCAGGAAAGAACTCAAATGTAGAATTTCTAGAAAGGCATCTCAAAACACCAGCATCCACCAGGGAGTGTCGAGTACCTGAGTCTACAGCCAGTCACCACTGAGGCCCCTGACACAGAAGTGAGTGACTTCGGTGAAGAGAGCTGCTCGGCAAACATCCCATAGACAAAATTCTGAGCATACAAGCCTTCCTCATCCACCACTGTTCATCAGCACAAGCTTTGAGTGATCCTCACATTGCAGGAACTGACACACCAGAATGAAAATGAGATGCAAAAGCTGTCCCCGTGGGCATCTGCTTTGCAAGGGGTCTGTCTGTTTGTCTGTCTGAAGGAGCAGACACATAATGTCACTGTGTGGCTTACTGAGTGTACACTCATCATCTGGTTCTTGCTTGCAGATCATTGCTTCCAATGATCTCAGAGGAGAGAGTGATGTATGCAAAGCAACCAAGGAGAAAACAGCCAGCACCCAAATGTCCTGTTCATAGCCTGCTGAATGCCAATTTCATCACATCACAACATTGACTGCACAATACAGAGCACATAGGTATGACTGGTTAGGAATACCTGTGGAGATCAGCTTACTTGAAACTCCTGTCTCCTCTCAGGTTGAAGCTGGAGCCCAAGGCAGAAGGCTCACCACTTTACAGTACCAGGCCCCATCCCATACAGCCCACACTGTTGCCTGGACACAAGGCCATAAGCCACTTGACAGACTGCTGGGGACACGGAGTTGGCCCCATCACTTTAGGGCTTGCATGGAAAGCTGGCTTCATCTGCTTTAGTACCTGAGAATTCTGAGTCATGGCAGTTTAGAGAGAGGGAAACTGAGGCTGGGCCTTTCTAGGGGTCACAAGGAAGAGTGGTTACACTTCCAGTATCAGCAGTCATACTTCCTTTTGTGGTTTGTTTGAGACAGTTTCACTCTATAAACCAGGCTTGAGCTTACTAACCTCTACCTCCTGGGTAATGAGATTACAGGTGTATACCACTATGCCCCAGCTATGTGCTTTCTTAAATTCTGTTTGTTTGGGTTTACAATTTGTTGTTTTGTCTATATTGTTTATAATAGACAGTGTCTCATTCTATGGCCAATAATGGACAGTGTGTCATCCTGAAACTCACTATGCAGCTGAAGGTGATGACAAACTCTTAAAAATCCTTCTGCCTCAGTCTCCTGAGTGCACAGATTACAAACATGGGACTGTAAGCTAAAATATAATGATTTGCCTTTAAAATTAGAAAAAAAAGCACAAAGCAAATAAAAGGATTTCTGAGCAGAAAATAACTTCTGATACACTGGATAGGATTTCCGATACACCAAAGATAGCTTGCCTGCCTGCCTGCCTGCAATCACAGTCTGTGTGTGTGTGTGTGGTGTGTACATGAATACACATGACATATCCATATCCCACCTCCCACCCTTGGCCCCGACAGGACCACAGTAACAGGTAATAGGATGTAATTTGGAACAGGAAGATCCTTAGACAAAAATATCTGCTCAAAGAACACCTTGCTGAGAGTAATTTAGATGATAAAGGGCTCCTCTGAGAACAGCTGCCTTGGTGTAAATTGATTTAATCAGATTGACGCCCCTCCTACTTCCTTGAAAGGAGCTAGCATCAGGTGCTCTCACCTCCAGGAGGGGAGGACAGGGAAGATGTGGTTTTCTCAGACCTCTATTTCCTCTTTCTATCTTCGTTTGGGGTGTGTGTACACTGTGTGTGAGTGTGTGTGTGTGTGTGTGTGTGTGTGTGTGTGTGTGATAAAATATTCAAGGGTGGGATGTGGATATATCATGTGTGTGTATGAACCTGTGTTCGAAGGCAGTCAGGCAAGCTATCTTTGGTGTATTGGTAATCCTATCTAGTGTATCAGAAGTTATTTTCTGCTCATTCTGGAGAGATGTCTCAGTGGTTAAACACACATACTGCTCTTCTAAAAACCCTGAGTTCAATTCCCAGCACCTGCATCAGGCAGTTTGCAAATCACAAACGTCTGTAACACCAGCTCCAAGGAATCTGACACTCTCTTCTGGCTTCCAAAATCACCAGTATACATGTGGTATTCACATTCACACACACACTCACACACACACACACACACACACAGTCTCTCTCTCTCTCTCTCTCTCTCTCTCTCTCTCTTAAATAAAAATGAATAAATTTGTTTAAAATAAGTATAAATTTTATAAACTTTACTATACCCCCCATTCTAAGTGAAGTTAGAAACATTAAGCATGTGGACCCTGCTGTGCACCTGTGTACCTGCATCCATCCACCTGGTAAAATCCAGATCTCAAAATTGAGACTCTATATGACACTAAGAAACAGCGACCACCACCTCTGGACCACCTTCTGTCTCTGATAATGTGACAGTCCCACAGCTTCATTGAAGCAGGTCTATACAGACATGTCCTTTTCTGTCACTAGGCAGACTGCTCTCCAGTCCACCTCTGTCCTTTTCTAAAGGCTGGGTGACATTCCATTATCAAAAAGCAAAATTCTAATGAACCAAGCTATTTTGAGTTACCAATCTTGGCTGGTGAGTTTTGTAAGTGGGAACAGGAAATAGAACCACAGGAAACACCTGACTAACGGTTAGCTAAGGTTACCTCTTTTTAAAGGGTTAAAGTAGTAAAGACTCCTTTACTAGCCTGAGTGCCAGGCTGGCTACTTGCCTCTTCCTGTAAGAGTCCATGTGATGATATGGAATTTGACAAAAGTGGTTTCCATGTTGGTCTGGTTTCAACAGCTGGGGCCTAGAGCAGAAAGTCTACCTAGACAACATCCTCCGTGACTTCATTTCACACCATTGCTACCTCACTGTGGCTCCCAACTCTCCCTCTGAGAGACACTAGGCTGTTTCACCTTTGCTGCTATGAACAACACTGCTGTGGACTGAGTGTATGGAGATCTGTCTGTATCACCACATTCCAGGACCCCTGGGGATGCGACTGTTGTTAATTTAGTTATCACATAACTAAGTTAAAATTTGTATCCCATTCATCTGTGGTATGTGTGTCAGGAAAACGGGAAGAACAGGCACCATGACACTTGCATGGTCAGAGGACAATGGTGTATGGGAGTCAGCTCTCTCCTCTCACCATACGGGGTCCCAGGGATTGAACTCACGTTGCCAGGTCTAGTGGCAGGTACCTTTCCCTCTGAGCCATCGTGATAAGCCCCAAATCTATCTTTAAATCCTTGAGGAACTCTATACTGTCTTCTCCTAGGGTTTTACTATTTGACATCTATCAGCAAAGCACGGTGTTCCCATTTCTCCATCGCCTTGAAAATACTTGATATTTTCAATGTTTTAAAAACAAGCCATCAGGAGTATAAGGTAATTTTTTATTAAGGGTTGGATTGTTTTATTTTAGTTTGGTTTGGGGTTGTATTTTGGTACTGGGATAGGAGTCAGGGGGCAAGTGTCCTAGCAGTGAGCCACACCCTCAGCTTTAGCTATGGTTCCCAACCTGCATTTCTCTACTGACCAGTCCGTCAGGCATCTTTTCATGAGCTTATTTGCCAGCTACCAAGTCCTTTTGCTCATTCTGAGGTGCTGAGAATAGAACCCAGGGCCTTTTCTAGGCAATGCTTTGTCGCTGAGCTATGTTCCTAGCCCCTCTGTCCAGTTTTTGAACTGGTTTATTTGGGTGTTTTAGTTGCCAAGTTACAGAAGTTAACCCCATTACCGGTACCGGGTAGATAATTTGCCAGTGTCCCACCTATTCGTAATATTTAACAGATTCTTCTGGCTCTGTAGCTGTATACTTCACCTTGTGGGTTTAGAAACTGTCCGTCCCCCACTTTGACATGCACGCAGTAACTGGCATCACACACACACACACACACACACACACACACAGAGAGAGAGAGAGAGAGAGAGAGAGAGAGAGAGAGAGAGAGAGAGAGCTGGATCCCTACAGATCCATTTCTACATGTGAGCAGCACTACCAACTTCACCCAGTTGCTTCCTCTGCAACTGGGGCTGCTTTGATCCAGGCTGGGGTACACTAGACAACAGATATGCTCATGTGTTTGTTACTCCATCAGGTTAGGGAAGGCCATGTATCTACTTGAACACAAATATTCTTGTGTGTTTGTTCTCTAGTAGGTTGGAGAGGGTGGATGTCACTTGGACATGAAAGTTTTCATGTGTTTGTTTCTCCTGTTGGTCAGGAGACACCAGAATGGTTGTCATCTTGAATGCCCTGGAGTCAAGGTCCCCTGCTTTGCTGCAGGGTCTGCACCTGCACCGGCACTAGGAGGTCAGCCCAGGGCCAATCCCATCCCCAGGCCTCCAACTTAGGTTCTTCCTGACCTGGTTGTGATTCTCTTTTGGATGTTGTTGCTTCATTTAAAGAAAATTCCTTCCCCAAAAGGGATGTGATGTCTCAAACCCTAGCCTATCCCAGTTGGGGGGTGGGGGGGAAGAAGCCAAGTTAAATATTATGTAGCAAAAAAGAGAACAGGACGTGCATGGAGCATTTTCTTGTTAGGCCAAGTTAACAATCACGAAAGCAAGGCTTCTTTCACAGCAAAGTGACAGAACTTGAGCTGGTGCTGCTCACCGAGAGCTAGAGGCATCTCACCCATTACCAGGAGGGCCACACCCTATGAAATATTTAAGCAAAAAGTAAACAGTCTGCCCAGCAGGCCGCAGGTTTTCAGGCACCAGAGCCTGGCCATCTCTTGGCATCAGCTCTCCAGCCTCAGTAGCCTGAAGGGAGGCAGCCTAGTAGTATTTCTGTCCAGGAAACCCAGGTATGGCTTGGGATACAATTTTACCAAGACTCTTCCTAAGCAGGGCCTAGAACTGTAGTGAGAGGCATTGCCTAATGTTGAACACATCGAGAAGCTGGTTGGCACTCCTCACTTCTGAGTTATCAGAAGCATTCTTGTAGAAACTGCCTTGGAGGCCACAGAAAATATGCTAAGCAACAAACCACAGAGCTGAGTCCACAGAGCCACGTGTGGTGAACACAGAGATGCATAGGTAACATGGAGACAGGCACACTAAGGCAACGCCAACTCACATGCAGACACCAGAGACAACAAAGAGATAGCACAGAGACAAGACAGCACTAATCTACATACGGATGTCACAGATGACATGGAGACCACACACAAACATGCATGCAGACAGCACAGACACAACATGAAAACACGCAGATAATACAGAGACAGGCACACAGAAACACAAAGAGGAAACATGACATATAGATCATAGGACTCGTATGAAGACAACATGGTAGTATAGAGAGATACAAGAAAACCCAAAGATACATACACAGCATGGAGACACTCCAGGTAGTAAGGAGACACACAAGGTCACTTAGACTCATAACCACACACATGTGGATGTATATACACATCAGGATAGCTTGGACTCACTGGAGAGGCCATTATTATAGAAGGTGAGCTGTTCTCTTGATCTGGGTCTCCAGGAGGCAGGAATGCCTTCACTAAATCTCTGTGGCCAAGCCCTGAACCACCACCCCTCCAAATATAATTATCAAGGTTTGACAGACATGTAGTCCTACCAGCCATAACAGTGACGGGAAGCAAAATGCCAACCTCCAATCAGGGACCAATATTGGTCTTTGTCCTGGACAGGAGTGAAACCACAGGAGTCTGCAGCTCAAATGCCAGGCAGGGCAGGGGAACAAGGGAAGGCAGAGAGTGCTCCAGGCCACTTATGACCTTCTAGGCTGTTGTGATCTCCCAGGAGCTCTCCTTGGGAAGCCTTGCACACAGGGCTCTTGATATCTGGAGACTTTCTCTTTTCCTTGGCCCTTCTGTCTTAGGTGCACTCTCGGTGACTGTCCACTTGGTGACTACATTAGTAAATGGTTCTGAGACCACCTTTGGACTATTCCACCTTTGTCATTGCCATGAGAATTCTCACCAGAATCCCTTCAACTAGAGAGCAGAGAGGGCCTTCTCTCTGGACCCTTGCCATGGGGCCAGGATCTTTCCTGTGGGTCTTTTAGGCTGAGTTATCACTCATGCACCCTTTCCTCTGCCCCTCTGCTCACAGGAGATGCAATAACAACCAGGGAGCAGGGAGTCACACCTAGCAAGTGGCAGACTCACTTCTGTCCCTCTATGAGTGTCATCTTCATCACAGTAAACAGAACACAGTTCGAAGACTCAGTGTTGAGACACATGTCTTATGGGACATAGGCTGAGCAAGCTCTGCAGACACAAGACACAATATCACACTCATGTCCTTCCATCTAGCAAAGGGAGACCATGCCACCGTGTACAATCTACTCCTACATACCCCACCCAATGACATGAGACCTAAATACTCAAGAGAAGGGTGCTGGTCTGAGCCAAACGATCAACTGGGCCAGCATCCATGTGTCATGGTGAATCTGATAGAAGTAGAAAGCTTTGGGAGCTGGTCCTAAAGGAAATTGCAAGCCATGAGACTTGATGTCTCTGGAGATTTAGAAAGTTCATTGTCATCACCTGCCACACATCTGTAACCAAAGGTTGACTCAGGACAACACCCTATCCAGTGCTTGGCTCCTGGCACTGTGCTTAAGTCGGACCAATAAAACCTTTGTTTGTTTTTTCAAACTTAGTTTACACTGTGTTAATGAAACACCAAATAATAGGTCTTCTGTTCCCACGTAGGAGCACAACACAGAACCACTGGATTGACCGTTGTCTGGAATTGTCACACGAAGTTCCACACAGCTGGAGCCAGCTGTCCGTGGACAGAAGCAGTCAACCAGCTAGGAGACTGCAGACCCGGGGTCCCAGTAGAGTACTGAGTCCCACATCCCTAGAACCCACACGAGGGTGACAGGGATAGCCCAGCCCTATCTTCAGCCTCCATTGGGGTCTGACTCCTGAACAGCTAACCTCTGGGCCTTCTAGACAGAAGTGAAAGACATCACCTAAAAGAGAGGAGAGGAGGGTGGAGATTTCAGGGCTGAGAGGTCTCCTGGTGGGCCCGCCTACTCCTGTCTCATCTGTTACATCCAAGACTTTGGGTTTTGTTCTTCATTTACATTACTTTAACAGCCTGAAATGGGAGACGAGGCCATGGAGAAGTCTCCATCCATGCCTGTCCCCTGGCATCCTGTCTCCAAGGGCCTCTGATGGGGTTTGTAGTCCAGCATAAAGGATTTGGAGGATGAGAGGCAGAAGACACTACAGTGTTGGCCTGACTCAGGCTCCTGGCTCAAGGTGTTGTAGGTGTACAGAATTCCTGGGCACCAATCTCCTACCCAAACGGTGAGATTAAGTACTAGAGGCCTGAGTTCTTCACAAGCACGGTGGGAGCCAGAAAGCCCAGGTCAAAATCAGCATAGACCCCAGCTCTATCACACCATCCATCAGCATATTCTCTGCCTAAAAGGTGGGGGATATTTTTCAGGAGAAGAGTGGGACTCCTTAATTCAGCAACAAGAGGATCCTAGTAGCTGAGGCTGTCCTGCTTTCTCCCACCCACACCCTGTGCAAGCAGACAGACAGCCACATATGACCTTGCTGTCATGCCAAAATTAAGGAAAGTCAACTGTTATCCAACAGGACAAGCATCTTGGCAACCCTGTCTGTCCCCTAAAAGCATGAGACAACTCCTGACCTAGAGCGCAGAACCAAGACAGGCGGAGACATAGCTCAGCATGCCTACAGTCTAGGCAATCTTGGGAATGGGAAGTGTAGCAAGTATGTATACACAGACATACACACACACACACACACACACACACACACACACACACATCAATGCAATGCCCAAGTTCACAGGGGAAAGCAATTAATCAGATCTTGTTGTATAAATTAACTCCCCAGAAAAGTGACAGTTCTTAGTTCTTAGTCACAGTGTCACAGCATACCTTAGCCCAGGTCTCTAGAAGACTGCATGTGTGCAACATGAACATGGGTACCTGTGTTAGGGCCTCTCCCTAGCTGACTAGGGTAGGGCATATGGGTACTGGACAGGTTGTTTTAGACTGGTACCAATCCAGCTCTAGACCCTACTCAGGAAAGCAGACAGGTGTTCAGAAGGTAGCGGTCTCTCACAGAATGCCTGTCCAGTGCCATCTGTCCTCCAGGTGAGTGGGGCAAACACCAACTCATGGGCCAGATCTAGTTTCATCTTCACTCTGAGACCCAAAGTAGGGCTCTAGTACAATCTGGAGAGCTCATTGTGAGAGCCTGCTCCTGTCTCACGTTCCCCAGAAAACCTGGCTTAGTAGACACATGGCCAACAATAATTGTACTGTTCCAGGATTCCCACATGCAAGCATGGGTCACAAGTCATTCTAAAGGACAGCAAGCCAAGTGGGCATCCACAGTGAAGTTACACATACAGTTCTCACCAAAGGCTGGCTGCCTCTGTCTGTTGCACCTTGGAATCCCTCACCAGGACAGAGGAGACAGCTCCTATTCTCAACGGTGGTCCTAATTGTGGGGTATCCAGAGTTAGTGATCAGAAGGCAACCCCGAAGCTATCCTCCACCAGACAGTTCTTACAACCACTCTACAGAATGTTGCGACCTACAAGGTCCACAGGACATCAGTCAGTCAGGGCCAAGGATTAGCAGGACTAAATTGTGGGACAAAGGACACCAGCTGATTCCAGAGCCAGCGCTGTAACACTTGATGACCTGCAGCCATTCCCAAGGCCAGCAGACAATGGCTATCTCCTGACACCTGGGCAGCAGGCAGAGAATCTGTCACTCGCTGCTCCCACAGAGGCAGCAGTGACCCACTGGGAGGACGGCTTAGCTGCACCTACCATAGCGGCTGGGCTCGCGGCAGTAGCGCAGAATGGGCAGCGCATCTACTTCTTGTGCTTTCAGAGCGGCCGCCAAGCTGGGGTCGGGGTTGGGGTCAGGGTCGGGGTCGGGGTCGGGGTCGGGATCCGAGCACAGGCGCTGGCTGCCACCGCCACCGTCACCTTCTGCCCTGGGTCCCGCGTCCCCCGTCCCGCTCTGTGCTGGGGTCACCACGAAGCGCTGGGACATGTTGGCGTCGGAACGCCAGACGCCGCGATGACTGCTGGATGCGAAGTCTGCCGGTGCTGACCGTGGGTCTCGGGGAGCGGGGCGGGGCAGGGGCGGGGCACGAGGTGGGGGCGGGGCAGGAGGAAGCCGAGGCGGGGGCGGGGAGGGGCAGGACAGGAGCAGTGGGGGTGGGGATGGCTGGATAGAAGAGGGTAGGTCTGGGAGAGTGTAAGAGAGGGCTGAGAAGCATCCGGGCTGTTGGAAAGTAGGGGTTGGGGCAGGTGGATGGGACTGGGGCAGGAGGTGAGAGCAGAAAAGAGCGAGAATGGGAAAGGAAACAGGGACCTGGGTAGGACAGGGGAGCGAAATAGAAGAAGGCAGGGAAGGGACATGAGAAGGCTGAGAACCGCCGGCGGTGGAGTTGGACTTGGATGAGGTTGCGGGCAGGGGCAGGGGCAGGGGCAGGGGCAGGGGCAGGGGCAGGGGCAGGGGCAGGGGCAGGGGCAGGGGCAGGGGCAGGGGCAGGGGCAGGGGCAGGGGCAGGGGCGAGGGCGATTTGGGCCCTAAGGGAAGGACCTGTTCTGGAACTAAACAGACGATGCTTCTCAGCCTTCTCTTTACTCTCCCAGACTCACCCACTTCTATCCAGCCATCCCCACCCCCCACTGCTCCTGTCCTGTCCGGCCCCTCCCCGTCCCGCCTTGATAAATGGCTAGGATACTCCTATCTCCCACACACCTCCAAACCACCACCACCACGACCATCCCCTGCCAACAACCTACCAGGTCAGAGGGATCTGGCACTGGGCCAGATTGGGATGGGACAGGGTATGGAATGGACAGTTAGGTATTCCAGCCAAGCACAGTTCATTCAGGGTCTAGGAGGGTCAGGGAGTGCAGTGTCTGCAGAGGAGCAAGGTAAGGGATTCTGGGAGTAGGGGCATGTGGAGGCCTTTCTGGGCACTGGGCCTAGAACAGCTGTTCTCAACTTGTGGGTCACAACCCCTTTAACAAACCTCCAAAAATATTTACATTAGGATTCATAATAGTAGCAAAATTATAGTCATGAAGTAGCAACAAAAATAATTTTATGATTGGGAGTCAATCACAACATAAGGTGTTTGATACTGTTGGCCTCCTAGATTTATGCATGAGGGTTGCCAGACTCCTGGGAGAGCCAAGGGTGGGAAAGGGCTACTCAGGTGACCTGGAACAAGTGGACATTGAAAGGGGGGACGCCGCCGGGCGGTGGTGGCACAGGCCTTTAATCCCAGCACTTGGGAGGCAGAGGCAGGGGGATTGCTGAGTTCGAGGCCACCCTGGTCTACAGAGTGAGTTCCAGGACAGCCAGGGCTACACAGAGAAACCCTGTCTTGAAAAACAAAAAACAAACAACAACAAAAAAAAAAAAGAAAAGAAAAAGAAAGAAAGAAAGAAAGAAAGAAAGAAAGAAAGAGAGAAAGAAAGAAAGAGGGACGCCAAGCACTCTGTGCTCATGGTTGTTACATAGTTCTTCATTGTGATGGTTTGAATATGCTTGGCCCAGGGAGTGGCACTATTAGGAGGTGTGGGGTTGTTGGAGGAAGTGTGTCACTGTGGAGGTGGGCTTTGAGACCTTCCTCCTAGCTACCTGAGGTCAGTCTGCACCCTT
Source organism: Grammomys surdaster (assembly GCF_004785775.1). NCBI lineage: Eukaryota > Metazoa > Chordata > Mammalia > Rodentia > Muridae > Grammomys > Grammomys surdaster. The sequence continues at coordinate 4,921,209 of NW_021605262.1, read as the reverse complement.
TAGATGAAGATGTAGAACTCTCAGCTCCTCCAGCACCATGCCTGCCTGGACACTGCCATGCTTCCTGCCATGAACATAATGGACTGAACCTCTGAACCAGTAAGCTAGCCCCTATTAAATGTCCTTTATAAGAGTTGCCTTGGTCATAGTGTCTGTTTGCAGCAACAGAAACCCTAATTAAGACATTCACCTTATATAACATTGGCTGTGTATTTGTTCACTCAAACATTTATTAGGAAACTCCTTGTGTCAAGCTCTGAAAGTGGCAGGAGGTAGATATTAAGCATACTGGGCCTCTCTGAAGCACACCTTACAGAGTAAAGTGGAAAGAAGGTATCTGATAAAGAGGCAAAGAATTAAGGAAAGAAATTTAAGGGAACTGGGCTTCTATTCTTATAGTCATCATAGCCCACTATGGCTAATCGTTCCTCAGCTATCATATCTGTCCTTCGGCAGTAGAGAGGCTGACAGGAGGAGGTCAGTTAGATGCTCCCACCTATACTGTAGCCTGGATGTTGTATATAGTACTGTAAATGATGAGTTAAGCCTCTCTCCAAGATGTATCCAGCTAAGGGGAAAGATAGTTTCTCTTTCGAAAACCAGGTGTCTTTCTTAGGAAGTTAGTTTCACCACCCACCTCCATTTGCCTGGCAGCCAGAGAGGGGAAAACCAACCAGGGTGGGAATTCTCTCACTTGCACAGACATCTTCTTGGGATCCTATCCCTGTAGGAAGAGGCTCTCCTCCAATCAGTCTTCTTCAGTTTTCCAAGGCCATTCTTGGCCCTTCCTACCAAGATGAACTTTCTGGGTCATATTTTAAAGTTGTCATGTATTGGTTACTTATTAAGTAACTATTACTTATTAAGCTTATTGCTTAATATCTGACAAAAGCACCTTAAGAAAGGCAAGGCTTATTTTGGTTCATGGCTTAGGAAGGGACACAGCTCTCTGTAGTGGGAAGTCATGATGGTGGTGTCATGAGGCAGTTGGTCATGTTGAGCCCTCCAGAGAAGTAAGTGCCAGTACTTGGCAGACTTCCACTATTTTATAAAGTGAGAAATTGCAGCCCGTAGGCTGGTGGTGCCACCCATATTCAAGATGAGTCTTGCTACCAGGTGTGTGGTAGCTTATACTTTTAATCCCAGAACTTGGAAAACTGAGCCAGAAGGAGTTTCAAGGCCAACCTGGCTTACATAGCAAGACCCTGCCTCAAACAAAACAAAACAAAACAAAAAACAAAAACAAAAAACAAAAACAAAAAGTAGATCTTTCCTTCTACAGTTAAACCTCTCTGGAAACACCTTGACTCACACACCCAGAGGTATGTTTCCATGGCGATTCTAAATGCAAATCCATTCATGCTGAAATGCATTCATTAACTTGCTGAAAACCAATGTCTTTATATTGTCAAATGAACGTCTCACCGAGGTCCTGCATTTCCATCATGTTGACTGACATCCCTCCATGTTACTCTTAGAAGGAATTGCTAGTGCTGATGAAAGAGAAAAGCAAAAGAGGATGTTGGTGGTTTTGTGTATTTCTTTTGTAGCCTGCTACTTCATGGAATTCTAAGTTGTATTATTCAAGTGCTTTTCTGCATGGCGTTGGATCAGGTTATTAGATTAGGTTATTCTTAGGTTATAAATAATAACTTTTTCCTTCCACCCCCTCCCCCCCTTTAGACCTCTCCTGTTTTCTTTTCATCTTATTTTGGAAATTATTTTTGGAGGTTTTGTTTTTTGCATGTGTGTTTCTTGTTTTTTTTTTTTGTTTGTTTGTTTTAAAGATTTATTCATTTAATTTATGTGAGTATACTGTCACTCTCTTCAGACACACCAGAAGAGGGCATCAGATCCCATTACAGATGGTCACAAGTCACCATGTGGTGGCTGGTTGCTGGGAATTGAACTCAGGACCTCTGGAAGAGCAGTCAGTGCTCTTAGCCACTGAGCCATCTCCCCAGCCCATTTTGGAAATTTTAAGACATTTCAGGGCAATCCTCACAGACACAGCTCATGGACTGAGCATCTCTTCTGTGACTCATGCTATGATCTGCTTAAGACAGTCACTGGCCAGATTAGAGTGGCTCGTACTTTAGATACACCCTTCTCTCTCAGATACGACTTTAGATGAACATGAAGAGGTCTCACAACCTCTTTTCTTTTGGAGTCTGGAGGGGTGAAGGCTCCCCAGGAAGCCCCTCAAAGACAGCTAATACTTTCACCTTTAAATTTTAAAAAAGCCCAGATCTATCGTTTCTAGACACAACCCCTACTCATCTCCTCCCTCTGCTTGCAAGTGTCCGAAGAATCCGCAAGGCTCTGTAGCCACCCTGAAGTGTTAGGCAAACTGTTCACAGCCCGTGCTAAGTAGTGTTCCAGGGAGAGCATTCTCAAACTGTTCACAGCCAGGAGTTTTCCATAGGGAGTATCCTGCAGCCAGAGTCCAGGGTCCTAGAAAGGCGTCTGTAGGCCTTGGGCACATCTAGGCTGGGCCCACACAGGACTGACCCACAGAAAGCTCAGTTGGTCCTGCACAAGAGAAAAGACATTGATGTCTAGTGAGTTTTTACAACGACAAACAGGGAAATGGAACCTGCTTTACATACGACCCCAATTTTGAGCAGTAAATGGGGTAACAGTGAGTGAAGGGGAGGCACAGGCAGAGACAGGTAGAGGACACGGTGTCACGTGGAAGGTAGGGCACAGGATGGAGCACAGTCCTGAGGAAACAAGAGAGCTTCTCCAGCGTCTTCTCCAGTTCATCAGTGGGTTTCCACAGTGATTGTTTCTTTTAGCTTGTTCATTCTTTCCATCTGAATTATACGTGTGGGGCTCATGCTACAGCCCAGGCTGGTCTAGAACACAATCTATAGCTCAGGGTAGCCTTGAACCCTTGGCAGTCCTCAAATACTGAGGGGACAAGCATGGGCCACCACACCCAGTTCTCACTAAGTTGTCTCTGTTATGTCTCAGTAAATAAAGAAAATATTGATGATAATACAGTGTCCTCCCAACACAGACCTGGCCTCGGTGCCACACTCTCCTGGTCTATAATTGTAATCCCAATCTTGATGGCCAGCAGACTATTTATAGCCTCTGCAGTTTTTTGACTGTTATGTGAGGTCTGACCTAACCCTGCAAGTGACATACTTTTCTAAGTCCCATAGATCATACCCATAATCCCTCATACCCACTCTGTCCGTTCAGTTTGTCTTTTCAGAAGGGTACCTCCTACTTCACAGAATATTTTGATCAGGAAGACACTTCCTTGGCCATGTGATAGTACCCCTTTTGAAAGACCAGGACAGAACCCTAGAGACCTCTCCAAACTAGAGGTGTCAATGCATGGATCCTTGGATGCACCTTGAATGTCACCATGACAGGCACAGGAAGCAGAGGGCGTGGTGGTGACTCAGATGAAAGCAAGTAGCAAAGCTGGAACACTTCATCATGGGACTTCACAAGCAGGAGGCCTCTCCATTCCCCAATCAGCCAGAGGCCCTGGCCACAGAAACCAAGCCCGTCAATATCTGTTTGTCCTAAGGATCCCCTAGAACATCCTACCTACCATACTGGGCAATGGCCTCTCTACTGCTCATACCACTTTTGAGGCCTGAACCACGGCCTCCAGAAAGACATGTGATCAGACTAAGACATGTCTGATCACTGCCCAGGCTACTAAGAGAGCTAACAGAGGCTTCAGGAACTTTTGAAAAGGCATCAGACATCTCTGGGGCCAGGAGGGAAGATGGCACCTTTGGTGGCAGCAGAGGGAGGGAGAGAGATAGTACCCAAAGGGAGGTGAAAAAAACAAGTCCTCATTTTACAGAAAGCCATGAAGAATTGTAAACTAGGCTATTCCAGACCCTACCCCAAGTGGGCATCTACAGAATGAACCTATTTCAACTATTTCCGAGAGACCCTGGCAGTGCAGGACTCCAGGGCTGGCCTGGGAAGCTACTTCTAAGGTCACCAGAATCAGAACCAGGTTCCTCTGATCTCACTCAGGGAGCACATCTAATCTTATCCCTGGCGGTGGGGAGTGTTCCAGGGTGTGTCTCCTCCTGCCAGGAATGGGTTTTCAAGGAAGCCCGGTGATCAAAAGTCAGGAAGGTCAGAAAGTCAGAGAAAGGAAGTCACAGAGAGATGTCAGAGAAACAAAGATACAAAGACAGAGAAGTGTGGGTGGAGAGAAAGTGCTATAACCAGCCACCCCTCTGTAAGATGACAGGTGCCCCATATACCACACAGTACAGGGTCTTTTGGGCTTGGGAGTCTCAGGGCTTTCGTGGGGTGGGCTTTCCTGAGCGGAATGTGGAGGCAGTAAGAACAGTTACCACTGCATAAGCTAGAGGCGTGGCCTGGGGATTGAAATACTGGCTCCCCGAGACCCAGCGTGGTTCTTGGAAGTCAGTGTCGTTGGTGCCCATTTGGGAGGGGTCTTTGTGTTTGGCTGCAACTACAGTAGTTGACAAAGATTGGAAGCCCTGTTCAGAAGAGGGCGGTGGAGTTTGGATGCTTAGATGGTCCTTGTTCATCTTTGGGTCCCCATTTGTCCTGAATGGAGATTTGCGTCAAGTCTGCACATAATCAAGTGTTGATAAAGAAGCCTGACCCTGAACAAAGAGACTGGAGGTTTGAATCACAGGAGGTTTGAAGCTTGCCCATGACTGGTCAGGGACCTTCATCAACATCCACCTGTCCAGGGAGTAGCCTGGGAGATGCTGTGAACTGTTCTCAGGCCTTGCAGCATTTCTTCTCCACAGGGGAAGATCAGCCAGAGCTATGAGCCAGCGGCTTCAGATCTAGTGTGAACCGGGGTCCCAGGGGAGCCTGTCTGGTTAGCTGCCTTTGTGGGGTAGGGAGAGCAGAAGCTGTCGCTTCACACTGATACACTGCAGATAGTGAGATCCTGCCAACTCTCTTGTTCATTGTCCTGTCGCCACCCCACACCCTAGGTATTAAGGTGGACCAGCAGAGGGGTTGTGTGTACGTATTGTAAATATTCACAGATCCTTGTCAGTTTTGGAACTTGCCATTTATTATAACAATTCCTGGATGTTCTCACCCAGCAGGAGGTCAGCCTTTCCCCAAGGCTCTGTTCCCACAGTAACCAGATCCAGCCAGTTATGGGTTTTAGGACACCCTGCTGCCAACCCTGAATTCCCAGAAAAACAATTGGGCCTCTCCTGAGCAGAGGAGAAAGCAAAAGGTGATCTGATTTGTCGTGGACCAGTCTGAGGCTTTCTGGGCAGAAAGGGAAATTCCATTTCAAATAGCATCCTTGCTTACCGTGTGCTCCTACAGGATTTCCTTTGATTTTTGGCCTCCTCTTCTGCAAACGGTATTCTCTCTGAGATCTATATCTCTAAGGCTCATGGGAGGTCCCCACATTGAGACACCTCTCCTGGAAGTCTTGGACCTCATCTCTTTGTTCCAAGACTCTCATTTTGTGCTGGTGGCAGTGTTGAGGGTGCTTTGTCAGACCTGGAATGCTGAGAGAGGCAGGGCAACCCCTCCCCATTCAGCTCACTGTCCCTACTCCCAGCTCCATGTGGACGGGACAGATTACAGGGTAAGTAAAAGTCAGATGGCCCCAAACTGATACTGGTAGTTCGTGTGGCTCAGCATTGCATGGAGGTAGTACATAGCTCAAAGGGAAGCAGAGTTTACACTTGAGCCAAACATGAGTGACCACAGCCCCAGAACACAGATTCAGGTTGCCCCAAAACACCAGGCACCAATGAGGAAATGGCTTCACAAAGCTTTTTAGTTACAGATACAGGCATAAATCAAGGCATTTTCCAAATACATTGGTTCAGATAGATTATGTATAGAAAAGTGGGGGGATCTCCACCAGAAGTCTTAAATGTTATCTGATGACATTCTTAGCCTTTGGGTTGGTGAAAGCTAGTGGTCTGCTAAATTAACATATTGCAAGAATTTATCTAACAGTCATAAGAACATTATGTCTGACTCAGAGGTAGTCAGTGAGTAGCTAAGGATTAAGGGTATTAAAGATAGCCCAGAACAATTTGACTCCAGAGCTACAATGTTCCAAATCTCCGAAATCTCAAGACACTTTAGTCAGCCAAACAGTGTTTTGAATATTTATCAAAGGTGTGGCATTTTTCTGTGAATTCACTGGAGCAATGGGGAAAAGGTGGGGGAGACAGACATGTGGGATCTGCCTTGTTCTGTTCACTAAATTCTGTAATTCTAATCTTCTCTTTTAAATGAGTTCTAAACGTAGAGTCAAAACAATAGAACACATTAATTCTTGAGACACTGGAAGGAGTCAGCTAGTATCTTGGTTGTATCTGACACTTGGCCATGGAAGGAGGCCCAGGAATGGTGTTTCCTTCCTTACTGCCTTTGGAAGATGCTGTCCAGCTACAGGAGCCACAGTGGGTAGACAAAGGGTCTCCTGAGCTTTTCTGGGCACTGGAGGAGAGACAAGCTCTGTTCAAATGAGACCTACAGGTAGTTTTTCTTTTGGTATTGTACAAGGATTTTAATCCAGCAACATGGCTACTCTGGCTGGGATACAGACACACCCTTAGGGCACACCTTTAATCCCAAACAATGAAGGTAAAGTTACTTTGTAGAAGGAAGCACCCATGTTTGAAAGTGATGCCTAATTGAGAAGCAGAAAAAGTAATGAATTAGAGAAAGACTAGACAGAATAGGATATGCCCAACTCTCAAGAAAACAGAGGGAAAAGAGAGACTACTTAAGAGAGAGCAGGGCAGAGAGAGAAGGGAGGAAGTTTTACCAGGATAGTTGTACAGACAGACTCATTGCAGAGAGAGAACAAGTTAGACACAGGTGAAGACAGGATGAGCCAGAGAATGAAAAGGAGCCAGAAGATTAGAACATATTACCAAAGTCAGTATGAGGCCAAGCAGAGCAAATTCAGGAGAAGCCAAGAAAAAAAGTCAGATAGACTCAGTCAGCTTGGAGAGGAGTTTGAGCCAGAACAGCTGAGTTAAATCAGCCAGCCAGAGATCAGAAAGAACTAGGGAGGGGTGAGGTTATTCAGCAGCAAGTCTCAGAGACTGAAAACAATCTAGGACTAGATAAGGTTGTATGGAAGCTAGAAGCTTCTAGGATTAGGACTAGGTTAGACAGACACAGTAAGCTTCTGAGACAATTATGTCAGGTGAATAAAAGACATACACACACACACATCTATATATATCTATATATCTATATATATGTCTATATCTATGTCTATATCATCTATATCATCTATATCTATATATGCACATTCATGAGACTCCATGAGATTGCTTCAGGATCATTTAGAACATCCCAAATGTTTTCTTGATGTACCACAGTCCTGGCTATAAACTGTTTTTCTAAGAGGTGCTGGAGCATCTCAGCTGTTCCTCTCTGTCCTGCTCAGCACCTACGTTATGTGTGTGGCATCTTCCCAGTGACGATGAAAAGGAACTTGATCAGAGTGGGCTGTGGGGGTCAATGGGACCAGGCAAGGTCTGCTCAGGATGGTTCTACCTATGGTAGACACTGTGCAGTCAGTGGAGGTGGCTGGGTCCTTGCCTGGGTTTACTGAGCAGCGGTGACCAGTACTTGGCGGTCAGTAGGCACATCACAGGTGTTTGAGAACTCAGTATCTGTTTTAGAGAATCTCAAGGTCATGATGCCCAGAAGCTCTCAAGAGAGATCCATCCTGCATCCCTGGTTACACAACTCTTAGGTCAGCCGCTCAGCCCCTGGCTATGGCCTACCTGAAGGAGACCTGCCCACTTTGAGTATGTAAACAGAAACTTGGGCCACTTGACTCTCTTCACATAACAACCAAGTGGGTCTCCTGTGTTTCTTGGGTCCTTCCTTCCTTCCTTGGCAAGGTCTAATTTTTCAGACGTCTCAACTTGCAAGGACCCTGAGTTGTCCTTGACTCTGCCTCCTTGAGGTCTTCCCTAAGGCTTGAAACATACAAGCTTATAGCCCACAGTGGGTTGGGCCCTCTTACATCAATTAGCAATTAAGAAAACAACGCCCCCCCAACATGCCCACAGGCCAATCCCATTGAAGTAATCCCTCAGTTGAGGTTCACTCTTCCAGGTGTGTCAAGTTGACAACTGAAGCCTTAAGATGCATCTTTCCTGATAGTCTACCAGTGTCCTGGATATCCAAACCCAGGCCTAAGATTTCTGGGTGAGTGGACGAGAAGGCTCTGTGATGGGAGCCTACTGTAGCAGTATTGAGGTGGGAGCATGGGGCAGCCAGGACGGCAGGAGAGACCTGGGAGTTCCAAGCAGAGTCCTTATGACCTAAGTGGACTAATCTTGGGTGACTTGAGTTGGTGGGGACATTGCTCAGCAGGGTTTCTATGGACTAGTGTACAGATGTCAGGTCCAGGGAGCTGACTATTCTGGGGATCCTGACTCTGTTTACCCCTGCTTCCATGTAAATTAGATTGTCCCTCTTGAAAGCATTAGTTGTAATTCATTGTCTCAAGTGACTTGATGTATCTATAAGGGCTACTCAGCCTGATGAGTGTGGGACAGGCCTGTCTCTATTCCCATGTTAAGGCAGCACCATCCCCCCCACCCCCACCCCAGGGACCTAGAGACATTTTGGCCAAACTTGCTCTCAGTCCTGCCTTTCCCAGGATGATCAACAACCCACACTGGGTCCCCACCTAAGCGGAACAAATCCCAGTTTAGTACAAACTTTGTGTGAAACTTGCTCTGTGTTGGTGCCCTCTGCTGGTCCAATCGTGTGGTGGTGCTAGCTGTTTCCTGAGCTCATTCAGCACAAAGTCACAGGGTTCCACTCCTTCCTCATTCCCTGCTCAACACTTTGAACCATCCCCAAGTAAACCTCTCTATCCAGCATGAGGGACAGGACTGGAGTAGAGTTCTCAGGGATCAAGAGTACAGACTGCCCAGCAGCAAGTGAACCCTGTCCGTATGGCCCCTAGGTGTCTATTCAGGCTTGCCAGCAAGAAGCAGCCCCGAGGAAGAGGAACATGTCCACTCTTGAGTGACACTGCTGGAGGTGAGAGGTTTCCTGCCAAGTTGCTACTTTCCTACACTACTTCCCTGTAGTTGGCCTAAGTTGTCTGACCCTGCTTCTGGGTAATTTATCAAGGTTAGAGGTTTTGGTAAATAGGCCTCCCAAGCCTGCATATGCACCCCACTACCCCACCCCCTAACTCCCAACTCTTCCTTCTGCACTGCAACAGGAGAGCCTGCCCTCTCATTTCTGCCAGGCTATGTCCAAAGCAGCACTGTCCTGAAGATGCCAGCAGCATCAGGGGAACAGGCCATAGACACAACCCACACTGCCACCTGCAACAGCCTGAAGCATTCTTTCTCCTTTAGGGACTTCCAGTTATTCCTCTTTGCTGTTGTTTTGTTTGAGACAGGGTCTTTCCACATTATTGGAACTCACTATGTAAAACAGGTTGGTCTTGAGCTCACAGAGACCTACCTGCCTCTGCTTCTTGAGTGCTGGGATTAAAGGCACATGCCACCATGCCTGGCTCCTTTTCCTTGTTTTTAACTCCTTTCTTTTTGTTCAGATACTAGAAGGAGGCTAGACATACTTTTTCTGATATTTTGGGATTACTTGGTCTTTCTCTAATGTTTTTTTCCCTCCCATATGGGGCTGCCTGTCTGCCATGTGCCTGGCCCAGAAAGTGACACTATTTGGAGGTGTGGCCTTGTTGGAGTAGGTGTGTCACTGTGATCGTGGGCTTTAAGACCCTCATCCTAGCTGCCTGGAAGTCAGTATTCTTCTAGCAGCCTTCAGATGAAGATATAGAACTCTCAGTTCCTCCTGTACCATGCCTGACTGGATGTTGCCATATTCCTGCCTTGATGATAATGGACCTCTGAACCTGTAAGCCAGCCCCAGTTAAATGTTGTCCTTATAAGAGTTGCCTTGGTTATGGTGTCTGTTCACAGCAGTAAAACTCTAACTAAAACAGTTGAGAAAGTTGATTAGATGAAGAATTTAGGGCACAATAATAAGGTTGGTTACATTGTTTTTCTGAAGACATGTTATGTTTAAGCTGGTTGAATACATAGTAGAACAGCAGATAGAGTATACAATTTTAAATTACCTCAAGGTCTATTATCAACTTAGTTTCAAGGTTTGGAAAATGTTTAGTTTCCTCAAAGGCAAGAGGTATTTTTAGAAAAACATATAAACATACACACACAAACACACACACACACTCTCTCTCTCTCTCTCTCTCTCTCTCTCTCACGATTTAAAAAACAAAAAAATTTTTTAAACTAGTAACTTGTGCCGTCTGTAAGCCCATTTGACAAGTGTTTCTCTAAGGGGTCTTTCAGTTCTAATTGCAAATGTTTCTAACTTAGCTCTGGTCTGTCACCTAATGAGAGAGGGAAGTTAACCTGTTTGCTTCATTGGTGGCTTTTCCTTAGTTCTATCAGCCTGACTGATTTGTCCCAAGTGGCTCTTAGGAAACAGGAGTGCAGTCATGCTGCCATCTTGTGGCCATGTTTGGAAGACACGCTTAACATAACTAGAAAAGGAGCGGGAGGGAGAACAGGTGGGAGTGGTTGAAGCCAAGTCACATACGTAATGTGTAATTACACCAAGCACATTAACTACAAGTGACTGTCAGACATCTCAGCCTGCACCACAGAGAAATATCCAGGATTCACAAGGTGAAGGAGAGGATGTCTGTAATAAAAAGTGAAGTTTAAATTTTTATTTATTTATTTATTTATTTATTTATTTATTTATTTATTGTGTGTGTGTGTGTGTGTGTGTGTGTGTGTGTGTGTGTGCATGTACATGTGCCACAGCTTAAGTGTGGAGGTCAGAGGACAGCTTGCTGGCATCAGTTCTCTCCTTTACGGAATATGGAATTGAGATTTTCATTTATTCTGAGATGGATGATAAGCCTTTCTTTCTCCTCTTTCCTCACGTTTGATACCAAGGCCAGTGTTTGAGCTTCTTCTTGTTCTGCCATAGATAAAGTGCTCTAAGCTAGAGAGAGACAACTCCGGGTTAGCCTTAGGGAAGGATACCATATCTGGACATTTATACTTCAGTAATAGATTTTGCTCCCAACAAGTAATCTGCCTTCAAGGTTTGTCTTAAACTTGAGCTTGGGCTTTTCAGAGCCAGCAGGGGGAGCATGGTCTAAGCGAGAATGCATTTTGTACTATTTCGGGAACCTTGTTTCAGGATTTCTTCTGAGGACCACCAACTCATCAAGGTCACTATAAGCCAAGCCAAACAGCAAAAAGATCAGAAAGTGTAGTCACTGGGCTCCCAGTACCCTTCCCCTGTCCTGGGATGGGAGAGACCCCTCAGCACTATCTAGGGATGGTAAAAGTTCCAGAATGATAATATGATAATTTTATCTCTCTCTCTCTCTCTCTCTCTCTCTCTCTCTCTCTCTCTCTCTCTCTCTCTCTCTCTCTCTCTCTCT